>NW_028045972.1:7578-14926 GCF_054177405.1 Leptonychotes weddellii
CGCCTGGGTGGCTCAGTTGGTTAAGCGACTGCCTTCGGCTCAGGTCATGATCCTGGAGTCCCGGGATCGAGTCCTGCATCGGGCTCCCTGCTCGGCAGGGAGTCTGCTTCTCCCTCTGACCCTCCTCCCTCTCATGCTCTCTGTCTCTCATTCTCTCTCTCTCAAATAAATAAATAAAATCTTTAAAAAAAAAAAAAAAGAAAACCTGGAAGTTAAATCAAAGCAATGAGTAGGGTAGGACTTGCCTTCTCAGGTATCGTATTTGGCTTAAGACCCTGGCTCCTCCACTTGCAAATTCATGAGAAACATGGCAAATTATTTAGCCCCTCTGTGCAATAGTTATCTCTCTTGCAATGACTTGTAAGGTTGTTAGGTGAATTAGATGTGATCACACATAAGCATGCCTGTCATATACTGTTTACAAACTTACACATTTTCTTCTCATTCCCTGTTTTAATTGGGTTTATATTTAAACATGAAGTAGATGAAGAAAGAAGTTTTACAAGACCTATTCTTCTAATACTAAGAAGCAATGCCCTGATAGTGTACCCTTGGTCATATGGGGAAGTCCTACTTTAGTGTTTTAGTGAATATGCCAAAGATTTCACTGGCCTGTTTTATGTTACTGGAATTTAATTACAATTTGTTTCATGGATCAGAAAATAGCTAATTTTTTTCATACCCATAAAAGCTCTGAAACTATTAAGATTAATTTTGTTTATTTTTAGTCGTCTTTATCATAAAACCATATAGTTTCAAGACTGAGAGATTGATATCAGTATATTTATGCATTTTAACAATTGAATATAAATATATAACTGCTAAACTGTAATCGCTATCACAATAAGACTATACAGAAAAAAATAAGAATTTATCCTCTTCCCACCACTTAAAGAAGAGGTGGATATTCATTATTTGTAACCCCTTCCTAATAATAGTATCTGGGTTTACTTTTAGGGTATAGCTTTGTTACTTGGAAAGGGACCTTGACAGGGTGCCTTAACCTCAGTCGGTTAAACATCTGACTTCAGGTCATGATCTCAGGGTCCTGGGATTGAGCCCCCAGTTGGGGGTCCATGCTCTGTGGGGAGTCTGCTTGTCCCTCTACTTCTCCCTCCGCCCCTCCCCCTGCTCATGCTCTCTCTCTCTCAAATAAATAAATAAAATTAAAAAAAAAGGGGACCCTGAATTTTGGAAGCCAGTAAGTAGAATCTTATTTTGTCAAATGTTGTTTTAGATATAGATGATAACCCAGTCCTATGCCAGTCAACACATGGGATTTGCACGCCCATAGATATGGTTACGGTTAGACCAATTAATGTAAAGTTCAATAGTTGGATAAAGACAAGAAACCTGATAGCTCTAATTACTACTGGCAGTGGTATTGTAACCATGAACAAAGTCACACAATTAAAGCCAAGCCAACATAACAGGGAACAGAATGTTAGAGAATTGGAGTTAATTCCTTTACCGAACATGCCTGAAGACAGCTCTGCTTCTAGATTTTCCATTTGCAATAACCTGATAAATTCACTTACTCTATAAGCCAGTTTGAGCCTGGTTTTCTGACACTTGTAATTGAAAGAATCCTTCACCCGGCTCAAAGTTAATAACCTTTTCTTTAATTTATTCTAAAACTACTTTAGGAACTTTTATTCTTTTTTCATAGTATTTCCATGGTTTTCAACAAGCTGAGGTCTCCACTTGTAAACTTGTTTTTCAAGGTCATTAACAACCTGACTCTGGTTACTTTCCACCTTCTGCTCTTGTATAAGCATCTTCTATACCTCAGCTGAACTGTTCTACCATCTCCAGCATGTGTCAGGCACAGTCCCATCCTAACATTGTGCACTTTCTCTAGCACACAGAATATCTTCTTAAAAGGCTTTTCTTTCTCAAATCCCAGACCAAGCCCCTTCTATAAACACTCCTCTAATGTCCTTTGTGCACACTGAATCTTGTCTTTACCAAATACATGGCACTAATTATGCACGTGGTATATTGGTCAAATTCCATTTCACACATAACCCATTATGAAGGACTGTTTATTTTGTTATTATTTTCTTCTATTTCACCTAAACCAATTCTGTGTACATCAAAGCTACTTTATTGAATTACTTAATTTGCATATGTGTTTTTTTGGGGATTCATTTGACATGCAAATTGGAGTGCACATCAATGCTGCTAATCAAATGACTCTCTAAAACTTCATATGGTTCTCATACATTTTGAGGCTATGTAAGTTTTGTTGTAAGTATTTTCCCCTGATTCAGTAACTATTTACTAAGAATTTAAGGTGGTCTAAGCATAATAGAAAAATTAACAGAAATCCAGGAAAATAAACAATTGAGTAAGCTGCTCAGTGGGAATGGGGGAGCTTCTCTAAGACAGGGTGACTATATGCCTCCCTTGCCAAGGAAAGTTCTAGTAGTCCTATCCTACTGGCATTCCACCTTTGTTATAATTTATTCCAGATTTTTAATTTTAACATAAAATATTATAATTAAAAGTTGCATTAAAGTAAGCTAAGGTGGATTTGGAGAACTTCCTTTCCATCTATTCATTCATCAGATCTATGTTCAGGAAAATGTCTTAGTCTTTGGAACACAGTTTAATCTGGAAAATAACCAATAGTAACTCAACTCTGTTTTCATGAAACTTTCACAGGCAGTCTAACTTATACCTTCCTTTCTAGTCAGCATGATGTCTTCCATGTAAAAAAAAAATGTAGAGTACTCAGACACTAACAATTACGGACAGAGAATTCTTTCTAGTTTTGGGCTGTAATAGAAGAAGTGTTCAATACTATGGCCTACCAGACATCACATGTACCAGCCAGCTTTGCCATAGCTGATGCCTTATCCTTTCAGCAAAGCTAAGCTTTCATGTCTATGTAGTCAGCAGGAAATGTGGAAAATTCAAGATTAAGAACACAGAAAGCATGTGCAGCAAGCAGGGGCTGAGTAGTACATCCAGAGACCTATAGAGAGTAACCTAGAAGTTCATATAATGTGCAGTCAAAGGATATATTGATTGATTGATCTTGTTTGGCAGTGCTTTTTATTTATTTATTAATTGCCTATGTGTTTTGCAATAAAAGCTTTAAATAAGAGCAATATAACTTTCAGCAGCAGTGTTCAAAAAAGTAAATATTTAATAAAAAATAAGAATCGAATTTTCATTCTTCAAGAAAGCAGATAATGAATCTATAGCTTGCACAAAATACAAGTTGAATTTACTTTCCACAGTGGAGTTACAGTGTTTATTACTGATGATATGAAAACCATCAGACACAACCCTCCTGAAAAACATCAGCATCTCCTCCAGAATTAGTAGACCCTTAACAAGATGTTCTAAAAGGTGTACATGTAGAGTTTTTTAACATGTAGAATTGCAGAAGATGCATTTACATTTTATTCTATGAAGCATGCCTTTGCATTTAAATGAAAAGCATTTCTGAACTAATTTTGTTCATTTTGGATTCTGGAGTGTCCTAGGAGAAATAAAAAGTGTTATTTTGGGGTCTATTAGCAAAAGAGAGACTTCATAAACAGTTAAATGATACTAGTGTCATTAGATGCTTCAAATAAAATAAATAATAAATTCTAATAATGGTTTAATTTGTTTTTTCAATGGCTCATGAAATCCAAGTAACACTTTTAGAATTTTAGTCTTGAAAAGATTAAATAGTTGACTTTATTGTAAATGCTGTAAACTCAGTTAAAAAGCATACATACTTATTTTGATATTATGAAAACATTTTAGTAGAGCACAGTGTTGGGTTAAAAACATGCCTTCTTTAAATTAAGAAACCTATGGTACTTGCCATTTTCTGACTGCTTATTTCACTTAGTATAATACTCTCTAGCTCCATCTATGTCGTTGCAAATAGCAAGATTTCATTCTTTTTTTGTGGTTGAGTGATATTCCACTGTATATGTGTGTGTGTGTGTGTGTGTGTGTGTGTACACACCACATCTTCTTCATCCATTCGTCAGTCAAGGGACACTTGGACTGCTTCCATAGTTTGACTATTGTAGATAATGCTGCTATAAACACTGAGTATTTTTGAATTCTTTGGGTAAATACCTAGTAGTACAATTGCTAGATCATAGGATAGTTCTATTTTTAACTTTTTGAGGAAACTGCATGCTGTTTTCCATAGTAGCTACACCAGTTTGCATTCCCACCAACAGTATGAGAGGGTTCCCCTTTCTCCACATCCTCATCAACACCTAGAAACAGACTTTTTTTTAAGATCTACTTATTTACTTTAGAGAGCGAGAGAGAGTATGTGAGCAGGGGGAGGGCAGGAGAGAGAGAATCTTTAAGCAGACCCCCTGCTGAGAGCAGGCACTATGTGGGGCTCAGTCTCAAGACCCTGAGATCATGATCTGAGCCAAAGCCAGTGTTGGCTAACCAAATGAGCCACCGAGGCACCCCAAAACAGACTCTTAACTATAGAGAACAAATTAATGGTTACCAGAGGGGAGGTTGGTAGGGGTTGGGTTAAATAGGTGATGTGGATGAAGGAGTACACTTGTTGTGATGAGCACTGGGTGATGTATGCAAGTGTTGAATCACTATATTGTACACCTGAAACTAATATTACACTTTATATTAACTAACTGGAATTTAAATAAAAACTTAAGAAAAAAAAACATGGGGCACAAATGGACTTAGAGTTAATTCTGGTGAGTACAAAAAGCTGACACATCCTAACAATTTAAATTAAAATTCTGATGGTCAAGATTAGGAAAAAATTAGTCTTGTTATTTACAGAGTTACTAATAAAGCTGATGTGGAACATTAAAAAGGAATCAGAATTTCAGTTCTGGCCTCATCTTGGATTGAGTTTGCACTTATACTATGCACAAATAGAAAATGGACGTAGCATATAAGACAAAGTTTTAAGACTTTGTTAGCAGGCAGTACAGAGAATGCTGGGGATCAAATAAAGAGGTGAGCCCTGTCACCAACCCAGCCTCCAGCCTTTGTGCACTTCTGGAATTCAGCACAAGAATAGGTCACAGGCTGAACAAAGCCAACTCCCAGAGTTAAGGAGAAAGAGATTGGATTTTGCAGAGAATAAGGTGACTTGATTTTGTGGAATAGAAAACATGAGAAGATGGAACTATATAGGAAAGAACCCCAGAAATATGACTCAAGTTCCTTGATGCTGCTGTAGAATATTAACCTGTTTATACCAGAGCTGGAATTCCACAATGCCAAGTGAAGAGGTATTGGTGAGCTGTAAAAGGCACAGTTTTTAGACCGTGCATCCTGCTGAAAAATATTTGAGTTTCGAGTAACAAGAATAAAGAGATCTTCTTAAACACCCAGGGTATTCAGGAGATTTCTCATGAGGACTGTGCTTCAGCAATAGGGCTAAACGAGCCCAGGAATAGAGACCTATAAAAGCTTCAAAGTGGCACTAATCAAACTACCAAGACTGTTGAATCACGGACCTGTACCTCTGAAACAAATAATATATTATATGTTAAAAAAAGAAGATAGTAGGAAGGGAAAAATGAAGGTGGGGAAATTGGAGAAGGAGATGAACCGTGAGAGATTATGGACTCTGAGAAACAAACTGAGGGTTCTAGAGGAGAGGAGGGTGGGGGGATGGGTTAGCCTGGTGATGGGTATTAAGGAGGGCATGTACTGAATGGAGCACTGGGTGTTATACGCAAACAATGAATGGAACACTACATCAAAAACTAATGATGTAATATATGGTGATTAGCATAACATAATAAAATTTTAAAAAAGCAAAAAAAAAAAAAAAACTACCTACAATAATGAACTGCTAACCAGAACAAAGTATGACAGAACTCAAAGAAAGAAAACAAAATTTACTCCTGAACGATTAAAATTCACAATGATAAACATTCAGTCAAAAGTTAGAAATATAGAGAAGCAAGAAGTTATGACACAAAAGCAAGTGGGGGAAAATCAGATAAAAGAAGTAGGCTTGCAATTAAAAGTCATGACAGAATTAACAGATAAGGATTTAAAAATAACTATAAAAATATATTCACTAAGGGGCACCTGGGTGGCTCAGTTGCATAAACATCTGACTCTTGATTTCAGCTCAGGTCATGATCTCAGGGTTGTGATATCAAGCCCCATGTTGGGCTCCTCACTGGGCGTGGAGTCTGCATAAGATTCTCTCTCTCTCTCCCCTCACCCCATGTGCACGAGCTCTCCCTTTCTCTCCCTGTCTTAAAATCTATATGTAGATACAGATCTATGTTTCAATAACATTAGCATCATAGATATACTCATATAAGTATATATAGGCAACATCATGGAAGATACGTAGCCAATCAAATGGAACACCTGGAGTTGAAAAGTACAGTCACTGAAATGAAAAAACCTCCTGGATCGGCTTAAGAACTGATTGGACACTGCAGAAAATAATAACATAGAATGAGCTTGATTTCCTGACGATATAAACTATGCAAACTTGAACATAGACATTAAAAGACTGAAAATAAAATAGACACAGTGACATGCGGCACAGAATATGTCCACCATCTGCAATTGGAATCCTACAAGTGGTGGGGGCGGGTGCAGAGAAAGACAATTGAATAAACAATGACTGAAAAAGTTTCAAAGTTAATGCAAACACAGAGGACTAAAAAGATAGTGTTTCTCGTACTATGAGACACTGGGATTTTTCTCCGTTCTGTTTTTGTTTTTGTTTTTGTTAATTTTCATTTGGCTTTTTCCTGACATGTAATGTCCCTCTCTCATCTGGCCTGAAAGTTTGTCCCTTCAGATATTTTGAGTTTAGCTCTTTTTAGCCTGCTTTCCTATTCAGGTTAAAAATCTGGCAGATTCTGCGTGGGGGCAAGTTGTTTGTGGCATTTTGTCTCTTACGCATCAAAAAACTAGAGCATTTCATTCTGCTTTTCCAGACTGCCACATTAATACATGGCCTTAGCATTTGCCAAAGCATAGCAGGGGAGAAGAAAACGTGAGTTTTCTGCTCTTAACGTTACAAGCCCCTGCAGCTCGGAGGCAAGGTCCATTGTTGTCTGTTTTCCCTAGCAAAAGCCTTCTGTTATTGTCAGGGAACCAGATCCTTCACCTTCACTAGAACCAGAGGAATGTTCCCCATGGGATGAAAATGGCCAACCACCTCAGCTCAGCGAGGGAGTACTCTTCCCTATCTAGAATTTTACTTCACTTAGTTTTCTTTGCAACCAGGACCATTCAATGTTTTTAACCAATTAGATAATGTAATTCATTCTTTTTAACTTTTTTGCTCATCTGTCTGTATTTATTGGATGCAATGGCTTCCTAGTATCTTGTATATCTCACTCAGAAACAACTGCTTGTC
>NW_028045973.1:0-9335 GCF_054177405.1 Leptonychotes weddellii
TGGCCCCACGGATGGCAGTGGCGACCTCTTTGGACCACTTAACACCCAGACCGCCTTTTCCATTGTCATCTCCGATGGCAACAAATACCTTGAACCTGGTCCACTGGCCAGCACAGATCTGCTTTTTGCACCAGCATAGTCTTCAAAACCTCATCTTTGAGGGATGCCCCCAGGAAAAGTCAGTGATCTCAGATTCCTGTATGGGCAGGGAGAAGAAACAGATCTCCTCCAGGGACTTAATCTTCATGTCCTTGACCAGGCATCCCAGCTTGATGACAGGGATCCACTCCTTGTCCTTGGCCTTGCCTCTGCAAGCTCTGCAGTCTCCGCCCACTCCAACCACCACCACTGCCACCCCGACCCTGGATGCTGCTGCAGAGTCTGCCACCGCGGCCTCCCATTCCAGGGCCCTGCTGCCATTTGGTGTTTTTTCTGAGAAGAAGGATATTTGCCTTTTAAAAGGTGGGGGGAGAGTGATAGTCTCTTGTCCTAAGGAAGGGGTTTGTATATGTCTTTTAGGAAGAGAAACATATATTCCTGTTTCTTCAGTTATTAGTATGATAATTTTAGTATCTTTTTGCAGATCTTCTATGAAAAGCTGGTAGCCTTATCTCGCATCTCATTAGATTAACAGTCTAAAATTCTAACCCTCTCCTCTCCCCAGTATCTGTAAATCTAATTTTTTTTAAGATTTTATTTATTTATATCAGAGTGAGCAAGAGAGAGAACATGATCAGGGCCAGAGAAGCAGATCCCCCTGCTGAGCAGGGAGCCCCACGCAGGACCTGAGCCAAAGGCATAACGCTTAACAGACTGAACCACTGAGGCGCCCCTGTAAATCTATTTTTTAGAAGTATAATGTCTTGACCAAGTTCTCTGGAACCTCCACTGGGTAAGTGCTAGAACTAGGGATATTCCTTAATGCACAGGTAAAGGCATATCCCCAAGCCAAGAATAAGAAGTCTGCTACTAGAATTGTAATCTGGTTTGTGTGCAGTGTATTCTAAAGTACAGAGTAGCCTAGATCTGAGAATATTAATCATATAGAAGTGAATTTTGGGACAGAATCAAAGTGTAGGTAGGTTAACATCCAGGATGATTTCTTCTGTGGCAGAAAAAACTCAGTGCGACATTCGATATAACCCATCTTTACCACAAATCAGATAGGTGTGAAAGAGATGAGTTCTCAGGGCTTTGCAAATACCTCTACAAAAGTTCAAATGCTGTAGTTGTTTTAGATTGGGTACATGGTAAGACTTAAGAAGCATAGGGCGCCTGGGTGGCTCAGTTGGTTGGGCGGCTGCCTTCGGCTCGGGTCGTGATCCTGGAGTCCCGGGATCGAGTCCCGCATCGGACTCCCTGCTCGGCGGGGAGTCTGCTTCTCCCTCTGACCCTCCTCCCTCTCATGCTCTCTGTCTCTCATTCTCTCTCTCAAATAAATAAATAAAATCTTTAAAAAAAAAAAAGGCTTAAGAAGTATAAAATAAGTATGTTACAGAAATCTTAACCTGAGAACTTCCAGATTTTTGAGATTGTTTTTAGGTCACTTTGTTAGTAAATATTTTGGATCCTTCTTCTAAAAACTTTACATATAGTTTGAGGGGCCATAGGACCATAGATATTCTTAATAGTGGTGGTATTTTGGATAGTTTTCAGGTTTGACCCCAAGCTGATAAAACACTGATTTTGCATGGAATTGATTAAATAGTACCTAGCTCAGAACCATCCAGATAAGGGTTTGTCCAGTGTCAAATCTGAGATCAATGTATCACAGTATGTTAACCTGATACATTGCCACTTAGGGTAGAATAAGAAATAATAAGCAATTCGTTAGGCATTAGAATATTGACAAGATGGTACCATAGAGGCTGAAGTACTTGATACATTCCTCAGATTGCCCAGAATGCAAAGAAAGGTAATGTAGTACTTTTCTACCTTACAGATCAATATTGGCTTATAGCAAAAATACTTCAAGTTCGTAAAATAAAACTATATATTTCAATTTTTCAAAAAATTGAAATGTAAACATTACCTGCAATTCTCTAAACTTAAAAAATATTGGACATTTTATATTTGTAGTACTCTGAATCATCACTAAAAAATTCAGTTTCCACTCTATATATTATTTAAAGGTATCTTCTAAAAGTATGGAAATGTATATGAAGGGCCCAGGAACTCCTGTTTCAAGAAGCTAGGCTTCCTGGGCTTAAAAATGTTTCTTCCTTATTGTATAATTAACCAACTGAACTACTTTGTAAATTCCCGACTATTTATTAACCCCAAGGATGTATCTGTCCTTACTGTTTTGAACCTTATCACAGATCATCGTTCATTGCATATACTTAATATTCAAGTATGCCTACTTCTAGCAATGGCTGCCACACAGAAGTAACTCAGAAGCCCATGTTAGCTCAGCTTAAGTTTGTAAAACAAAACAAATCAAATACTATTGTCACTAACTTTTCACATTGAAGAATCTAAATTTGCAGGCTTGAAATTTTGGTAAGTTATGAAAGCCAAGCTACTGTTTATTTATAAAAATATAATTACATATAGCTAGGTCTTGTAAAACCTTCACAAATATTAACCTTATTTGATCTTCATAACATCCCTGTAAAATAGATGCCATTATCATCCCCCTGGCCCAATTTACAGAAGAAACAGAGAAGTTTAAATTTCCCAAGATGACAAATATAGTAAAACTAGGATTCATATTCAGCATTTTGGGTCCAGAGTTCATGCTCTTAATAGTGGAGTTAAAATTAGTGTTTGAGATGGGGTGCCTGGGTGGCTTAGTCGGTTAAATGTCAGACTTGATTTTAGTTCAGATCATGATCTAAGGTGGTGGGATTGAGCCCCGTGTGGAGCTCCGCACCCATCATGGAGCCTGCTTGCAATTCTCGCTCTAACCCCCAAACACACACGCACCCACAGCTGTGTGCCTGTGTACTCGTTCTCAATAAATAAATGTGTGAGAATGAAGAATGAAGTGTTTTGCTATGATGTGAATGTAGAGAGTATAAAGAGTCCAGTGGAAGAAGAAAAAAAAGGATGAAAGAGCTTCCCATTTCATATACAAAAAAAAACAAAAATTAAATTTAAAAAAATCTAATAAGACTGGATGAAGAAAATAAAGGTGAGATCGTTGTTCAGAATGAGAGTATGTAGCTGAGGAAAGAGGAAGGAAGTGGTTTTGGCCATCGGATGGCAAAAAATAAGTAAAATCTGAACTGGTATCTGTATATTCACAGCTTTGCTGCTCTCTTGTCTAAGAATGTCTTCAAAAACAACATGGATTCTGTTGCACAAATTCTAAGAATAAAAAGTTAGAATGTGTTATACATGACTTAAAAAGCTTGTGGATTTTCTGAAAATTAAGAGACCCTAGAAAAATAAGTCACGTCAGAAGTCCAAATAAGCAATCTGAAATGTGCCTTATTTTTGAGCAATTGTCAGAGTATAAATACCTTCACACTTGAAATTAAGTGATATAAAATCACGAAAGCAGCCACTTAAGCAGCCAAGCCACCCAGGTGCCCCGTACCTCTGTATCTTTAGATAACAGTATTATATCACTATTTCTTCCATGTTGACATCCACTTACAGAAGAGGATATAGCTCTCCCTCACTGCAGTTACACTCATGCTTCCCATTGCCACAATTTCCTCATTGGAACCTCCTGTATCTTTGGATCTTTCCTTCAGATTAGTCTAAATCCTCAGAAAATGTTCTTCCAATGTAAACCTCTAGTTTTCTTAGTTGGGGAGGATATCTAGGGAACTGAATTCTTCAACTGACTTTTAATTAGTCCTTATTTTACCCTGGCAGTGAGACTTATTTTTTTTATTTTTTAACCTCCTATGTGGTTCAAATTTTTTTTTAACTCTTAAAAATTTAAATTGAAATACCAGTAATGTGAGTTCTCTTTTTGAAAAAGATTGTGTTCATCATTATAGTCAGCAATAATCCTTAAACTTTCTGAAACTTATGACTACTTCATTTAGGTAATACTGTGCTATAGATGGGTATTATATGTTGTGGAATACATTGAGTAGGTGTTCATCTGAGAAGTTTCCCAGGAAAAGATTTTACTTCTTACAAATGGAGGGAAGAATAATGTGTTATTTGTGCAGTGTCTCTACCAATGTACTGTGGCAGCTTTTCTGTGATCTTTGAGGATAAGTATGTTTTGGAAAGTCTTTCAGGAGAGGTGCCAAAAAACTATGATTAAGGGAGGAAAACTTGTGCCTGTTCATGTTTTAGTTTATGCTCAGCAGTGTAGGCAGGTGTGACTTTGAAAGCTAAGCCATAATTTACTTCCCAGTCAACAAAAGCTTTTTAGGACTCTGTAATATTGACATATGTAAAACTCAACAACCTGTCCTACTTAATCATTAGGAAGGCTTGATTTGCTTGTTAGGGCTTTGCTTAAGTGGATCACCAGGATTGTAAGTGTTTAGAATACTCTGTGTTACATTCAGAAATTACTTGGTTAATAGGAATGTCTTTATAGTTTTTTTTTAATAAAGATTTTATTTGAGAGAGATATAGCAAGAGAGAGCACACAAGCAGGGGGAGAGGGAGACGCAGGCTCCCCGCTGATCTGGGAGCCCAATGTGGGGCCCGATCCCAGGACTCCGGGATCATGACCTGAGCTGAAGGCAGACCCTTAACCGACTGAGCCACCCAGGCACCCCCGTCTTTATAGTTTCTTACGGTTTGCTTGTAGCTCCAGCACATGGAGAACCCTTCAAGAATGTGAATCCATTTGACAACGTCAAAAGCCTGCATTAAGGGGCACCTGGGTGGCTCAGTCGTTAAGCATCTGCCTTGGGCTCAGGTCATGATCCCAGGGTCCTGGGATCAAGCCCCACATCAGGCTCTCTGCTCGGCGGGAAGCCTGCTTCTCCCTCTCCCACTCCCCTGCTTGTGTTCCCTCTCTCACTGTCTCTCTCTCTCTGTCAAATAAATAAATAAAATCTTTTTTTAAAAAGCATGCATTAGGGGCACCTGGGTGGCTCAGTTGGTTAAGCGACTGCCTTCGGCTCAGGTCATGATCCTGGAGTTCCGGGATCGAGTCCCACATCGGGCTTCATGCTCTCTGTCTCTCATTCTCTGTCTCGCAAATAAATAAAATCTTAAAAAACAAAAAAAAAACATGCATTAAAATGTGTAATTGTCCTAATTGATTTGCTTTGCTCATTTTAATAAAATGGCTTTTACATTAGACTTTGGTTAAATGCAAAGAATACCAGAACACTAATTCAGAGGGATATGTGCACCCCAATGTTTATAGCAGCCTTATCTACAGTAGCCAAATTAAGGAAACAGCCCAAGTGTCCTTCAGCTGATGAATGGATAAAGAAGATGTGTATATGTACAATGGAATATCACTCAGCCATGAGAAAAAATGAAATCTTGCCATTTGCAGTGACATGGATGGAGCTAGAGAGTATATTGCTAAGTGAAATAAGTCAGAGAAAGACAAAAACCATTTGATTTTACTCATGTGGAATTTAAGAAGCAAAACAAACACGGAAAGGGAAAAATAAGAGGGACAAACCAAGAAACAGACTCTTAACTACAGGGAACAAACTGATGATTATGGGGGGGTTTGGTGATGGGTGAAATAGGTGATGGGGATTTAAGGAGAGTGCGTGTTGTGATGAGCACCAGGTGTTACATGGAAGTGTTATATCACTGTATTGTACACCTCAAACTAATATTACACTGTATATTAACTGAAATTTAAATAAAAAGGGGTGCCTGGGTGCTTCAGTAAGTGTCCGACTCTTGATTTCAGCTCACATCATGATCTCAGAGTTTTGAGATCGAGCCCCACATCGGGTTCCACACTGGGCATGGAACCTCTAAAGATTCTCTCTCCCTCTCCCCCTCCACCCGCACTTGCACAAGTGTTCTCTCCCTCCTAAAAAAAAAAAAATGATTGGGTTAGATGTTGTAATGTTTTTATCAAAAAACATTCTTCTAAAACCATATTGTGTAGGTAATCTCATTTAGTTCTGTCATCTGCAGTGTTCAATAAGAAGATCTATACAAATTGCCTGTACATACCAGGAAGGAAGAGCTCCAACATTTACAGCTAGTAAGCATAGGAAGTATAAAAACTCTTGTTCTGGATTGCCTGGGTTTGAGAGGTTCTAGTAGTTCAACACTGCCCAATAGAGCTTTCAGCAGTGATGGAAATGTTCATTCTACACTTTGCAATTTGGTAGGCAGTACTTATATGTGCTACTGTGGCTGAGGAACTGAATATTTATTTTTAATTAACTAAAATTTAAGTAGCTATATGTAGTTAATGGCTCCTGTATTAGTGTAGTATTAAAAACTGAGGGAAAACTTAAATATAGAAATAGTTACATTGACCTGTGTTAGGACTTCTGGTCCAAATTAGTTTGTTTGGCACAGCTTATAGGCGCTTCAACTTCACTTCTGATCTTCTGATCCTTACTGCTGAACTTTTTTTTTTTTAATTAAGAAATTAGGTTCATAACCAAATGCTAGAATTGAGACTTTTTTTTTAACAAGACTTTTCCTTTTTATTTTTTTTTATTTAAATTCAGTTAACATATAGTGTATTATTTGTTTCGGGGGTACAGGTCTATGATTCATCAGTTCATATATAATACCCAGTGCTCCTTACAATACATACCTTCCCCAATGTCCATCACTCCATTACCCCATCCCCTTACCCTCCTCCCCTCCAGCAACCCTCAGTTTGTTAACTAAGATTAAGGGTTCCAATGCTAGGATTGAGACTTTGGTAACTCTGGTAGATGCTTGTCATCTTCACCTCAATTATTTTTCTCTGTCTGTCCCCAACTCTTCCCATCATTGGGAAAGGAATCTTATTTTGACAGTGCCAATAAATTTTTCCTAGTTGGGAAACTCCTCTAAACTTTTCTAAACTCATAGTTATTAAGGCATCTGTTCAATTTACCAATAAAACCACGTTTCCTAGGGTGTTTTCGGGTGACTCATTGGCCCAGTTACTCTATTTCTAGAATCTTACTAGTATTTTTTTTTTAAGATTTTATTTATTAGAGAGAGCAGGAGCAGGGGGAGGGGTAGAGGGAGAAGCAGACTCCCTGCTGAGCAGGGAGCCCACGTGGGGCTGGATCCCAGGACCCTGGGATCACCACCCCAGCAGAAGGCAGATGCTTAACGGAGCCACCCAGGCGCCCCAAGAATCTTACTAGTATAACTCTTACCTAAAAAAGTAACTGACATGATTCCTTTTTAAAGAAAATAGTTCTGCCAAAATTTCTCTTTTCAGTTTAAAATATAAAAAATAGAGTACTTCAAAGAAATTTTTCCTTGGGGCGCCTGGGTGGTGCGGTTGGTTAAACATTAACTCTTGGTTTCAGCTCAGGTCGTGATCTCAAGTCCCTCTTCGGGCTCCGTACTCACTGCAGAATCGGCTTGAGTTTCTCTCTCCCTCTGCCCTTCACCCCCATGCATGCGTGTGCTCTCTCTCTCTCTAAAATAAATAAATCTTCAAAAATATTTTTTTTCTTGGGCGCCTGGGTGGCTCAGTTGGTTAAGCGACTGCCTTTGGCTCAGGTCATGATCCTGGAGTCCCGGGATCGAGTCCCACATCGGGCTCCCTGCTCAGCAGGGGGTCTGCTTCTCCCTCTGCCCTCTTCCCTCTCATTCTCTCTCTCAAATAAATAAATAAAATCTTTAAAAAAAAAAAAATATTTTTTTTCTTAAGGTTTTAAGTGTCTCTTCCCATGTTAGCACAGCCCTTGTGGGGTGTCTTCAGAGTTGAGTTTTGATAGCAGTGTCACCCCATCGAGTCCTGTGATCAGACAGTGAAGTACCTTTGCTGCTGAGTAAGGTAGAAAATGTGTTTAGAAAATATACTAAACACCTAGTTTCTAAATTATACTTATTTTGATTATTGTGAGTACTTTGGATGCTGTCTTAACTGAAAAAGGAGTATGCTGCCAAACTCCTTGAAAGGTGAATGAATAAGGGGTAATCTCTAGGAGATGTTGCTGTTACTCTGAATCATTGAGACTTCCAGAAATCTGATTGCTAAACAGATGTGCCTTTAACTAATTGAAAGCAGTTGGAGGTTTTCTAAACGACATGATAAATCCTGACTTCCATAAAATAATATGTAATAGTACTTTCCCAGATTTATCCATGAATGTAGCCAAATTCAAGGTAATTCATTTTCAACTTTAGAATGTAGTTCTTAACCTGAAGCCTAGTATATATCAAAATTTAAGTGGTTTATTACATACCTACGCTCTACATTGAGTAAGACTTTAAATCAGTATAGATCCTATTAAATGTATAGTTGTCAAAATATCACTCAAAATGAAGAGATTTAAGCATTTTAAAAATGTTTTCTCTAAAAAGACTTAAGTACTAGTAACATCTTGAACCCTAAAAGAATCAGTTGTCCCTTTTAGGTGGTGGTAATGTGCATCGATTTGCATTACCAAGAAACTATTACAAAGGAGATCAAAGGGAAATTTTTTGCACTAAACTGTTATTACATCAGGAATTGACAGGAGTCATTTCAATAATTTCTTCTGTCAAAAGAGAGGAAGGAGATAGAGTAGGTCATTCTGTTTGGAGACATTTTTTAACCTTAGTCTTCCTGTTTTGCTGAGAGGGGACTCAGATGTTCATCTTTTTTTCTTTGTCATTGAACAGGAAAAAGTTACCAGGAGAAGCAGGTTCTTAAATTATTAATTCATTACAATTTTAGGAAATTCCTCCTGCTATAAGTGAAGTAACTTTAAAAGTCTCCTGCCAAAAGGAAAACCTTAATTTTCACAATGGACCATCTGTTTAACATTCAGCTGACTTTTTATTTTGTGACTTGATTTTGAGAGAGGCAAGATTTCCTCCTCCCTAGAAGACTGTCCTCTTCAGTGCTTCATAACACACTGAATGATTTGGGTAACTAGCTATGTTTTTCCCACCTGTACCCCCAGCCCCAAATTAAGTTCATAGGTTTTTATTATACTGCTTCTACTTTGCTCCCATGTAAAAAAACCTAAGTATCACAAAACATTTTCTTTTTAAAAATAGGATTTAGTAAACCTTTTTTCTTTTTTTGTGGGAGTCTTTCAGGTGCAGAGAATTGACTTAATCTTACTAATTTACTAACTCGGGCGCCTGGGTGGCTCAGATGGTTAAGCGCCTGCCTTCGGCTCAGGTCATGATCCCAGCATCCTGGGATCGAGTCCCGCATGGGGCTCCCTGCTACTTTGGAGACTGCTTCTCCCTCTGCCTCTCTCTCTCTCTCTCTCATGAATAATAAAATCTTTAAAAAAAATACCACTAATTTACTA
>NW_028045974.1:0-431 GCF_054177405.1 Leptonychotes weddellii
GACCTGAGCTGAAGGCAGACGCTTAACCATCTGAGCCACCCAGGCACCCTCTCTCTCTCTAATTTAAAGAATTAGAAATTGAGGGGCACCTGGGTAACTCAGTCATTATGCGTCTGCCTTCAGCTCAGGTCATGATCTCAGGGTCCTGGGATCGAGTCCCGCATCGGGCTCCCTGCTCCGCAGGAAGCCTGCTTCTCCCTCTCCTGCTCCCACTGCTTGTGTTCCCTTCTCGCTGTATCTCTCTCTGTCAAATAAATAAGTAAAATCTTTAAAAAAAAAAAAGAATTAGACATTGAGACATTTGAACTCAGATTTGTCTGATGCCAGCACCCATATTATCAACAGCAATGGTATATGATGTTCTTAAACCAATGCACATAGCTATATGACAAACATGAAAACCCATTCTTCCAAAATGTGAGTTTTCATTT
>NW_028045975.1:0-431 GCF_054177405.1 Leptonychotes weddellii
GCCCAACGGCTACAACACAGACTACGGGGCTGAGCGGCTCCGCACTCCTGAGGGCCTGTTTGACCCCTCCAATGTCAAGGTTGGCCCTGGTGGAGGGTATCGAGGTGGGGGCTCGTTGGATTCCCCAGATGCCAGCGTGTGAGGGTGGGGGGCTGGGAAGGATCCCTGGGGTCTGGGGAGAGAGGGCAGAGGCCCACAACCCAGGTCACCTTTCTCGGCAGGGCCTGTCGGGGAACACCATGCTTGCTGTGGGCCACGTGGTGACCACCAGCATCGGCATGTGTGACATCGACATCCGCCCGGTGAGGCCCGAGCCTGTGTCTGGGCAAAGGGGCCCAGGAGCGGTGGGGAGACGGGCAGGGGCTGTGCCCTGACGGCGCACTCCTCTCTGCTCTCAGGGCTTGTACGGCAGTGTCATTGTCACGGGGGGG
>NW_028045976.1:0-431 GCF_054177405.1 Leptonychotes weddellii
GTGGGCGGCCGCAGGGCGGGGCTCCCCTGCAGGTGTGCGTGTGCCTGTCCGGGCCTGCGCCCCCGCACGTCCTCTGGGAACAAGGGGTCTGGCACAGTTGGCTCTGCTGTTTAAAGGGACAGTATCCTGGACCGCCTGAGCACTAGGGGAACTCAGAGGCCGCACTTGCTGGTGTGCGACTCTAATGAATGGCTCAACCTCCCTAGGGTCTTAGTACACTCACCTGTAAAATGAGGATGACAATTCTACCTCGTTCTCAGGCTCACTGCGAGGATTTAAATGCTTGACAAGGGCTGAGGGCCCCATCCACCCAGAGAAAGTGAGAAAGTGCTGGAAAGTGTTGTGCTGAGTGGACTTGGTTGGAGGGGTTTAAGGGGGCCTTAGAATCCAGCCACTTAGGAGAGGGACGTCAGGCAAGCTGGTAACTGGCA
>NW_028045977.1:0-431 GCF_054177405.1 Leptonychotes weddellii
CAACTTAATTAACTATAGAAATATAAAGGTTGTTAAGACCAAAATAAGACCACAACACTCAAGTTTAGGTTTATTAAAACAGCCTCATTATTTGTGTAAGTGGTAATTATAATAAGGTTTATCTTTAAATTCATAGGATAAATTTATTTCAATAACCTACTATTCTCTATATTTAATTTTTAAATTTTTTTTAAAGATTTATTTATTTGAGAGAGAGAAAAAGAAAGAGAGAGAGAAACACGGACAGGGGAGGGGTAGATGGAGAGAATCTCCATCAGACTCCCAGCTGAGGGCAGAGCCCAATGACACAGGACTCAATCTCATGACCCTGAGACCATGACCTGAACCAAAATCAAGAGTCGATGCTTAACCAACTCGGCCACCCAGGCGCCCCTACTCTCTACATTTTAAACTTTGATATTTTTGCATAG
>NW_028045978.1:0-431 GCF_054177405.1 Leptonychotes weddellii
AGTAGGGGAAGTATAAACCAGAGCACAAACCTGTCAAGACAGAGGAAAATGCACTTATAAGGAACTTTAGTAGATACTTCTAAAAACAAAATTGTAAAATGCCCGGAAATGTGGTCTATCTGGCAGATGAAACTGCACTACAGATTACAGGGAAACAGGCCTTTTCAGCGTGCATGTGGTGGCTCTGAAAAGAGCCTTTGTGAAGGAGTGGGCAGACCATGTGGCTCAGGCTCTCTCCCCGCGGATGCGGCGCGCCAGCTGGATGTCCTTGGGCATGATGGTGACGCGCTTGGCGTGGATGGCGCACAGGTTGGTGTCCTCGAAGAGCCCCACCAGGTAGGCCTCGCACGCCTCCTGCAGGGCCATGACGGCCGAGCTCTGGAAGCGCAGGTCGGTCTTGAAGTCCTGCGCGATCTCGCGCACCAGCCGCT
>NW_028045979.1:0-431 GCF_054177405.1 Leptonychotes weddellii
TGTTAATTAAATGAAGGTGAGAGGAAGAAAATAGTGAGGGTAAAAATACATACTTATTGGGCTCCTGGGGGGCTCAGTCTCTGCCTTTGGCTCAGGTCATGATCTCAGGGTCCTGGCACTGAGCCCCGCACTGGGCTCCCTGCTCAGCGGGGAGTCTGCTTCTCCCTCCGCTCCTTCCCCCACCCGTTCTCTCTCTCTCAAATAAATAAAATCTTAAAAAAAAAAATACGGGCGCCTGGGTGGCTCAGTTGGTTAAGCGACTGCCTTCAGCTCAGGTCATGATCCCAGGGTCCTGGGATCGAGTCCCGCATCGGGCTCCCTGCTCTGCAGAGAGCCTGCTTCTCCCTCTCCCACTCCCCCTGCTTGTGTTCCCTCTCTCACTGTGTCTCTCTCTGTCAAATAAATAAATAAAATCTTTAAAAAAAAAAAAA
>NW_028045980.1:0-431 GCF_054177405.1 Leptonychotes weddellii
AAGTGGCATTTGCTTATTGCACTATTAAACTATATTTTGAATAGACTGTGATCTTAAAGATAGGAATGTCTTAATCACATTTGTTTACCTAGAACCTATCACTGTGCCTGGAGTTTAAGAGTCAACCAATAAAATTTACTATTAATATTCATAAACAAATTAATAAAGTGAAATTTTATTGGTGGAAAAAACTCATGAAGTATGAATAAAGTTGACAGTTAATAGTATTTAACTGGGCGCCTGGGTGGCTCAGTTGGTTAAGCGACTGCCTTCGGCTCAGGTCATGATCCTGGAGTCCCGGGATCGAGTCCCACATCGGGCTCCCTGCTCGGCAGGGAGCCTGCTTCTCCCTCTGACCCTCCCCCCTCTCATGTGCTCTCTGTCTCTCTCATTCTCTCTGTCTCAAATAAATAAATAAAATCTTTAAAAAA
>NW_028045981.1:0-431 GCF_054177405.1 Leptonychotes weddellii
GGTAGCTCTATTTTTAATGTCTTGAGGAACCGCCATACTGTTTTCCAGAGTGGCTGCACCACCTTGCATTCCCACCAACAGTGTAAGAGGGTTCCCCTTTCTCCACAACCTCTCCAACATTTGTTGTTTCTTTCCCTGTCCATTTTGGCCATTCTAACTGGTGTAAGGTGGTATCTCATTGTGGTTTTGATTTGTATTTCCCTGATGGCTAGTGACGTTGAATATTTTTTCATGTGTCTGTTAGCTATTTGTATGTCTTCCTTGGAGAAATGTCTATTCATGTCTTCTGCCCATTTCTTAACTGGATTATTTGTTTTTTGGGTGTTGAGTTTGATTAGTTCTTTATAGATTTTGGATATCAGCTCTTTATCCGAAATGTCATTTGCAAATATCTTCTCCCATTCCATGGGTTGCCTCTTAGTTTTGTTGAC
>NW_028045982.1:0-431 GCF_054177405.1 Leptonychotes weddellii
TCTCTACTCCTCCCATTTCTAATATGCATGATTCTTCTTTTAAACAATAGCAGAAACAGTTTTTCATGCATTTGCCAGACAGATGGAATAGGTGATCACTCACACAAAACCAAGGACACCATCAACCCACAAGAAAGAATTTAATTAAAGATCTATTTTTAGTAAGTAGGTAAGTAGTAGCACAAACTGTAAAATATTCCTAAATATAATCATAGAAAAAAGATTAAACAGGAACCTCCCGTTCCTTTTTTTTCTATTTATTTATTTATTTTGATGTAGTGTTCCATGATTCATTGTTTGCATATAACACCCGGTGCTCCAGGCAGAACGTGCCCTCTTTAATACCCATCACCAGGCTGACCCATCCCCCTGCCCCCCTCCCCTCTAGAACCCTCAGTTTGTTTCTCAAAGTCCATCGTCTCTCATGGTTC
>NW_028045983.1:0-431 GCF_054177405.1 Leptonychotes weddellii
GAATGGTTTGATCCCTATCCAGCTGAATTCCTGAGAGGAGACGAAATCCAGGTCTCCTACTCCTCCGCCATCTTGCTCCGCCCCCCCTTTGTTCTTTTCATGTTTATTGGTGTTTTTTGATATATGGTTACCATTGGGTTTGTATATAACCTCTTCTCCATATTGCAGTCTGTATTAAGTTGATAGGTAAGTGTGAACCCATTTTTTTCTCTCCTCCTCCCTACATTTTAGGTATGTTATTATATTTTATATCCCTTTTTATGAATTTTTTGATTTTTTTAACCAAAATTTTCATTTTTACTGCTTTTATGTTCCCTGCCTATATACTGTCACTTTTGGTCTTTTCTTTCCATTCAGAGAGTCCCCTTTAATATTTCTTGCAGGGCTGGTTTAGTGATCACAGGCTCCTGTAGTTTTTGTTTGTCTGGGAA
>NW_028045984.1:0-9334 GCF_054177405.1 Leptonychotes weddellii
TTTTTTTTTTTAAAGATTTTATTTATTTATTTGACAGAGAGAGAGATAGCGAGAGCAGGAACACAAGCAGGGGGAGTGGGAGAGGGAGAAGCAGGCTTCCCGCCGAGCAGGGAGCCCAATGTGGGACTCGATCCCAGGACCCTGGGATCATGACCTGAGCCGAAGGCAGACGCTTAACGACTGAGCCACCCAGGCGCCCATGACTCTTGATCTTGGGGTTGTGAGTTCAAGCCCCATGTTGGGCATGGAGCCTACCTTTAAAAAAAAAAAAAGAAAAGAAATATGTTTAAATGCTTTTCGATACTTTCAGATTACAATCTCTGCTGCTTTAAAACAGGGTCTTCCCAATGAACGTGCAGTGGCATGCAAGATTCTCCCCCTTCTCCTTCTCTTGCCCTCAGATTCTGGGTTCCTAAAGGCTGGTGTATTTGCACAGCACCGAGGATGTGACATTGTCTCTTACTCACTGGCCTCCCTTGGATTTCTCATCCTCACTTCAGCCCCCAGCCCAAGGCTGTTTACCAAGTGGGCTCTGCTGCAACACACCCCCACCTGCCTCAAGGGCATCCAGATACTTCATTTTTAGCTCTATTCCCTATTGTCTGCAGGAGCTTCAGTGACTTTTCCAGACATCCCCACTTCCACCCAGACCCAAGGGAGTCAAGATGGGAGTGGTGGGAAGAGGTTTTCAGTCTTTCTCTGGCTAAATAGACAACCTTGTGGTATACTTCCCTCCCAGGTAACCCCAAGGCAGGGTGGAAGCCCTCCTGGGGGGAACCAGTTAGCTTCTCAGATCTGGGATTCTCAGCCCCTCTGGGTCTGTATCCAGCACCTTCTCCCCATGCCTCATGGAGTTTTCATCAGAACAGAAAGTAGGTCCCACACTGGTTTCCTAAAGGCTGGTGTATTTGCCCAGCACTACTCAGCCTGATGTCTCCAGCTCCCTCCCACTAAACCCAAAGAGCTTTCCCCCTCCTTTTGTGGCCAACGTGCTTACTCTGTGTCCTAGAGCAGGGGTTCTCAGACATGGGTGTGCATCACCTGGAGGGTTCGGTACAACACAGGTTGCTGGACCCACCCCCAGAATTTCTGATTCAGTGGATGTTGTCAGTAGAATAAAGGTCCCTAGTAATGATCATAGTACATGAATCCCCGGGACCTGTGAATATGTGACCTCATGTGGCAAAAGGGACTTTGCAGATGCGATTAAATTAAAGATCTTAAGATAAGGAGATTATTCTGGATTATGTGTGGGCCCAGTGCCATCACAAGGCTCCTTATAAAAAGGAAGCAGAGTCGGAGGAGAGGAGACCACAGTAGTAGAAGTTGGAGTGATGCAGCCACGAGCAAAGGAATACAGGAGACCTGGAAGCTGGAAGAGCGAGCAAATGAATTCACCCCTAGAGCCTCCGGAAGCAATGAAGTTTTGCTGACAACTTGATTTTGGCTCCCTGTAGGAGCCATTTCAGAATTCTGACTTCCTGAACTGTAAAATAATAAGTGTATATTTTTAAACTGCTAAGTTTTTCATAATTTGTTACAGGAGCCATCATAAGAACCTAAAATATGATTGCGTTGGCCCCTGAGAATCTGCATTTCTAATCGATGCTCAGGTGTTGGTGATGCTGCGGTCCAGGGATCACTTTGAGGACCACTGCTTTATAGTAAAATACATAATCCTCAGTCCTCCTCCAAATTCTGGTTACACAAACCCTTTGCTCTCTCAAGATCTGAAGCATGCAAATGAAAGCTTTGGCCTTGACAACTCTCATCTCCAAAAAGTACCTATTCTGGAAATCAATGGTTAAAGCTTGAATTTTTTTTTTTTTCTTTTCTTTCTGTTCTGCCGTAAAGCAATGATGGAGAACTACGGGGCAGTTGGCATGACTAGCCATTAAAACTCTATCATATTAATAATATCATAACTATCTATCTCACCACCTTATTATTTATTCTTTTCTTTTGGGGGAAAATGCGGAACATCGTCAGTTTATCTACTCTCCTAAAATCTCCATGAGGTTGGAAAATAGAAAAATAACCTGCACATTCTAGAAAGGAAATGGGACAAAGAGATGTTTGCCATGTCTGGACCTCTGCTTCCCTCATGTCAAGCTGCTGTTTTTTTCTAGTTCCTTTTATATGCCCCCTGTTCACCAGCTCCTCCCTTTTTGCCTCCCCCAGGTGAACTTGACCCCGCCTCTCTTGGTATCTGACCTTGCTCCCTTTGGCTGGCTTCTCCAGGTAAAGATGTTGGCTTTTCCATCCTGGGATGCTCAGATGGAGGTGACAGTGATGGTTACTATGGACACCAAACCAGCCACTCACATGCCCTGGGTTTGCCAAAAGGGCTCTGGGGCCCTTCTTGAGATGGGAGACCTCATCCTCCTATCTCCAGACCTCCAGGGAGAGGAAGGGAGAGGAGGTGCATGGAGCACTGATTACACACTGGAATCAATACCTTGTATACAGTAGGTACAGCAGGCTATCAATTCATGGTGAGAAAAACTCCACTTGACTCTGGTCCTTGCCAGTTCCTCCCCTCTTTTCCCTTCCCTACCTCATTTTTCCCATCATCTCTTTCTCTTCCTCCTCTCCTGACAGGCAGTGGAGTCCAGCTCCACTGGAGTCAATTCTAACTGCCTTTTGCTAGCTGTGTGACAATGAACTAGCAACCTACCCTCTCTGATCCTTAATTCCCTTACCTGTTAAGTAGGGGTGGAGATACCTACCTTGGTTCTCTGATGAGAATTAGATGAGAGAATATCTGAAATGTATCCGTGCAGAGCAGGCACTCGATTAACGTCATTTCTACCCGCTAGCCTTTTCACCACTAAGACCTAGTCAATCAACAGAATTCACAGGGAATGCAAGGTAGGAAACCACAACTTTAATGGGAAGTTCAAGTTTCCCTTTCGTTCCAAGACATTTCCCACGTGTTTGCCCATGTGGCTTATTCTTCAGTTAGGCCTGTTTAATTAGTGCCCTGGGCAAGCCTCCTCCAAAGTTATGCAATTTTTTGCTAAAATAATCAAATATGCCAGTAGGACTAAAGGAAACAAAGCAGATCAACGAATAAGCCATTGCGCCCGGCGCATAAAAGGCAAAGGGGCTCTTAGCAGACACAGCATGTCGGATGTCCAGGAGCACAGGGGACATATCTTTGCTGGCCTTCATGTTGATCAACTTAAGATAATTCCGCTGCTCGAGGATATAGTCCTGGCCATAGTCTTCCTGAACGTCAGAGGTAAGGTGGTCCAAGAGGTCCTTCTCCTGCTTGCTCCACACTTCACTGGTGCCTGCAATATCTGTGATGCAAGAAGAAGGGGGGCTCAGATACTGGGGAGGCCAGATCGGGCATGTCCAACCCCTACCAGGGAAGCAGGCCCTTGTGAATTGGCTTCTCTTGGGAAGGAGTGGCGTTCCCAAACACCTTTTTATTTAAATGTGCTTTAAGTGGTATTTAATATATTTTTTTGAAATACATACAGAAAAGTTCACACAGGACTGGGTTTCCACAAACTAAATAGCCCACGCAACCAGCAGCAGAACAAGAAGGCAAACCGGCCTGGAAGCCCCCACTCCCAGCCCCCTTCCCAGGAGCCACTGTCCCAAGTTAACAGAATAGAGCAGTTTTGCCTGGATTTGGACATTATGTAAATGGAATCACGTATTACGCTGTGAGATTCATCCATGTACTGTTTGGTCATTCCTGTCAGTGCAGTTTTCCATTGTATAAATATGTCATACATTATTTGTCCATTATACTGTGATGGGTATTTGGGTTGTTTCCAATTCGGGATTCTTACAAATAGTGCTGCCACAAACATTCTATTACATCCATTTTCATGATAATTATATACAATATAAAATGTAACATATACAATATAATATACATGCATATATATGCATACCCATATATACATCTATATATAATTTCTTTTAAAGATTTTATTTATTTATTTGAGAGAATGAGAGGGGGGAGGGTCAGAGGGAGAAGCAGACCCCCTGCTGAGCAAGGAGCCCGATATGGGACTCCATCCCGGGACTCCAAGATCATGACCTGAGCCGAAGGCAGTCGCTTAACCAGCTGAGCCACCCAGGCGCCCCACATCTATATATAATTTTTAATATAGAAGTGATACCTATTTCTAGGTATAAAATTAAATATACAATGTTGACTATCATCTTATCTAATAAATATAATTTTAAACAATACATAATAAATATACATTTAAATTTTAACATATAAATTATATGTGATTAAATATATAAACATTTAATATAGAAGCAATGGTTGCTTATCATATATAACTTAATTATATATATTTACTTTAAAATATAGTATCAATGCCTGCTCATTACATAAAATAAAGTAAATAATAAGATGTATATGTTTTTAAAATTAATCTCCTAAGGTAACTTACAGTTTTGTGTGTCCTTCTATATTCCCTCCTTGTTCATACAAACATATATACGCATAGAAGGCTTTGGTTTAACTTTATATTATCAGGAACAAACAAAAACCAAAAAGGATCACACTATACAGTGTTTTCCAAAGATATGATTGCTTGCTTAGTAATAAATCACAGACCTGCCTCTGATAGTCAAGCTACAGATTTAAAACAGAGCTGCGGAAATTTCCCATTGAACAGCTTTTAGGCAACCACTTCTCTATCAAAGGATTTTGCAGTCATTCCTAGGTTTCGACATTTCAGTGATGCTGCATAAATAGCCTTGCACAATGCATCCTTTTGTATTTTACTGTCGTTACGTCTGCAGGCAGCTCCCACAATGTGGTTAGCTGGTCAAAAGGCACTGGCATTTTGAATTTTAATACCTTCTGCCAGATTACTTTCCAGAAAGGATGCAGCACCCCATGCTCCCTCCTGCAAAGTGTGTGATCGCTCCAGGGATGGCTGTGAGATGAGCCTGGGTTTACTAGCTTGGGTGACTCCAGGATATCAGGTCTGTGGGGAAGCCAGGTTGTGAAACGTAAGCCAGTGACATCCAATTATACTCACAGAAATGCAAACGGATTTGCTCAGTTCTTTTCATGAAGGCACAAGACCACACGTAAAGAAATGATTACCCTGACAATTACTCTAGAGGTTTCTGGGTCTGGAACAGCATGTTGTGTGAACTATGTTCCTCCAGCTAACTCTCCCCCAGTCTCTGCTTTCTCAGGCTGAGGGATTCCTTTTCTTCTCCACTTCCTCCCTCTCTAAACACCTCATGGACTTTCTAACCACTTCTGTGGGTACTCTGTGCAGAGACCCCAAAGCTCTCTTTAGTGGTAACAAAGCCACCAGATTTCTGTCAACTTTCATCTGCCACTTTTGACACCCACAAACCCATCCCCTGCCACTTTGGGGCCATACACAATGAAATTGTTAGGGTGACCTGGACCTAAAGCCCATCTCGGACTCATACCACCTCTGTGGCTCTTAACCTCTCTGAGCCTCAGTTTTCTTCCTACCCCCCACCCCCCACCGCACTCCTGGGTGGGATGTTTGACACTCCTCGGAAGCTCCCAACTGTCTTAATGTTAATGCCTTACTAAAGGGAAAAACAACCTGAACTTGACAATGGCAAGGCCTCCAGTATCTTGGAGGTCCTCTTTTGTATATGAAAATCCTTTTGAAACCTCCCTTTTCCTTACCTCCCCCAACTCCCAAGTATATAATCAACCACCCCTCATAATCCTGGTGCAGCAGCTCTCTCTGCCCTTGGGTCCTGTCCCTGTGCTTTAATAAAAACATGTTTTTGCCCCAAAGATGTCTCAAGAATTCTTTCATGGCCACTGGCTCCAGACCCCACTCCACCAAACTTCACCTACATTCCAAAACCACATCCAAAGGACCTTCAGCATCCCTGGGGCTCTTAGGCTTAGACACCTACTCGTCCTGAAGCCTCCAGGCTGGATGACAGAGACTTTAATTCCCCATTTGGAAAGCTCCTGTCTCATGACTGCTGAGAACATGGTCAGAGCCGCCTTGGATGAGCTATAGGCTGCCAGCTTTTCCATTGGGACCCCTCCTGTGGGAATGAGAGAAAAAAAAAAATCAGGTCTGATGTTTTCATTTGTTCATCCACTAAGTGTTTAAACAGGACCTACTGCATGCCAGGAACTGGTATCAGTGGTGACTAAGGCAGAAAAGGGGCAGGTAAGGGGCTTCTGTACCCAGGTTAGTGCCTGTTCTTGGTCACAACCATGACCCGGCTTCCCTTGCTTCTGCTGTCCATGACGGCTCCATCACAGCTGGTCCAATGACAAACCAAGTGTAAAGGTCAATCTGTCCTGGTTTCTAAGCTAAATGTAATTCAGGTGAGTTAAAGAGGATCTGCCCCAGCCTCTGACCTTCTCAGTTCAACCAACCACTATTCTGAGGTCCTGGGTGGACATATCTGGAGCACCTGTAGTTGAACAAATTGGATCTAATACTTGTCAAAACAAGGAGTAATGCACACCATAGGGAACTGTGGGGCACCTTTGTATGAGGGAGTGAGAAAGGGCTTATTCTAGGAGGGCCACCTAGGGCGGGGGGGAATGCTCTTTATTGCACCTGGACCACACTTTGCTTAGAAGCTGGGAGAAACTGATCCTTCAACTGG
Source organism: Leptonychotes weddellii (assembly GCF_054177405.1). Lineage (NCBI taxonomy): Eukaryota > Metazoa > Chordata > Mammalia > Carnivora > Phocidae > Leptonychotes > Leptonychotes weddellii. Next base: position 6,613 of record NW_028045984.1, read on the forward strand.
GTCTATTGTTGGACCACATGTGCAGGAGCAAGGGGAGCCAGAGAAGTCAAGTGACCTTAATGGAATAAGAGTCTCTACAGATGTAATTAAAGTACGGATCTCAAGATGAGACCATCCCAGATCAGGATGGGCCCTAAATTCAATAATGGGCTTTCTTGTAAGAGACCGAAAACAAAACACACAGAGAACCAGGGGAACAGACCACGTGAGGGTGGAGGCAGAGATGGGAGGACTCACAAGCCAAGGACTGCCTGGAGGCACCCAAAGCTGGATGAATCAAAAAGACATTCTTCCCTAGAGTCTTTAGAGGGAGTTGACCCTGGAGACACCTTAATTTTAGACTTCTGGTCTCCAGAACTGTGATAGAACAAATTCTTGTTGTTTTAAGCCACTGTAATTTGTTACAGCGGCCCTAGGAAATGAATACGGATGTGTTCCTGGTGTTCTTTTCTGGAAGACACCGAGATTGGGGAGGGCTGAAGACAGTGAGGCCTCACAGCACTCAGGGGACCTCATGGGGAACCCAGGGTGAGTGGACCATGACATGAGGGCTCCCAGCTTTGGCCAAGATTTCTCTAGTCAAAGAAGCAAGCACTGGGTGAATGGCTAAACAAACTCAGACACAGCCATGCAATGGAATACAACTCAGCCATTTTAAAAAGTTCATTGAAAGGAATGAACTTGAGGGGCGCCTGGCTGGTTCAGTCGGTGGAGCATGCAGCTCTGGATCTTGTGAGTTTGCACCCTGTGTTGAGTGTAGAGATTACTTAAAAATTTTTTAAAACAAAAAGGAATAAACTTGATACACACAACAGCATAGATGAGTCTCAAAATAATTACGGTGAATGAAAGAGCCAGACAAAAAATAGTATGAACTGTATGATTCCATATATTTAAAATTCTAGAAAATGCAAACTGATCTATAGTGATATAAACAGATCAGTGGTTACCTGCAATGGGGTGGGGGAAGGATTAGAAAGGGGGACAAGGAAGCTTTTGGGGATGATGGACAAGTTCACTATCTTAATTGTGGTGATGGTTTCCTGGGTACATACATATGTCTAAACTTACCAAATTGTGCACTTTAAAGATTTTATTTTATTTATTTTAGAAAGAGAGTGTGCATGAGCTGGGGGAGGGGCAGAGGAAGAGAAGCAGACTCCCTCCTGAGCACCGAGCCTAATGTGGGGCTCGATCTGATGAACCTGAGATCATGACCTGAGCTGAAACCAAGAGTCAGATGTTTAACCAACTGAGCCACCCAGGAGCCCCACAAATTGTGTTCTTTAAGTATGAACAGTTTATTGTATGTCAACTATAACTCAATTTTTTAAGGAAAGGGAAGGGAAGGGAAAGGAAGGGAAGGGAAGGAAGAAAACACCACCACCCGGCTTCCAGAGACCATAGACACATCAAGAAATGCCAAAGATGACTTCATCGTTATTTTTCTCTGCCTAAATCCCCCAGGACATTTGCACAACTATCTCTGCATGGGTGGAAGACTTCCTGCATTCCCTGCTCTTAACCTTTCCAGGCATCCCTGTCCCCCTTGCTTTCCCAGCCTTCAGCGATTTCTCAGCAAACCAAACATGGGTCCAGTTTCGTACATGTGCTTGTCTTTGTTCTTCTGACTTCACAGCTTTGCAAATGATTCCTTTCCCCTGCCAGAGTCTCTTTTTTTCTTCTAATTGGATATGTTTCATCCATGGGAGAACATCTTCCTAGCCCTGAGTTCTCTTGGCCTGCATCCTACCTCTATCCCCAAATTAAAGATGTCAGTGTATTTGAGACCACAAAATATGGCTCATACTCACATCTAACATTTACTAAGGATCATTTATCAAGGTATACTTAAGTCATCACCTTATGGTCTGTAATGTGTAGGACAAACCACTGTTTTTTGATAGGCTTTCCACTACATCTTCCTAGACCCCTATAAAACACTGAATTCATTTCTGCACACAAAGAAAGCATGACTGCAATGACATTAGCTATTTCCATGCCTTAAATTTGATTATCTAGCCTTGATCTCAAAGCATAGAATGCAATTAAAAGGAAAATGAGGAGGGGGAGGAGCAAGATGGCGGAGGAGTAGGAGACCTGGATTTCGTCTGGTCTCAGGAATTCAGCTGGATAGGGATCAAACCATTCTGAACACCTACGAACTCAACAGGAGATCGAAGAAAAGAATAGTAACAACTGTCTGAACAGAAAAGCGACCACTTTCTGGAAGATAGGATGTGCGGAGAAGTGAATCCGAGGCGATATTCGGGAGGATAGACAGTGGGGGAGGGGGCCTCCGTCAGCCGCGTCTGGCAAGTGATAGAACCACAGAGCACAAAATCGGAACTTTTAAAATTCTGCTCCCCTGAGGGACGTCACTCTGGTGGCTAAGTGGGGGGTGGAACCCTCGTGGGACAGTGTGGTCTCAGGACCCTCAGGGTCACAGAAAGATCAGGGGCGCCTGAGTGCGGCAGAGCTCCCAGGTAACGGAGCAGGGAAGCCGTCTGCAGAGGCGGAGCCCAGGCGCGGGCTTTCAGCTCAGGGTTGCCATAAACTGTGATCCGCGGCAGTCGGGCCACTGCTCCTCCAGCAGGGACCCAACAAGCAGCAGATCCGGGGAGACTCACCTTCCTCCCCCGGGAGGAGCCGCGCGGGAGTGCACCGCAGGGATCTGCTGGGTTTGGAGACTCCACCTGGGGTCGGGTGCCAGAGAGAGAAA
>NW_028045985.1:0-431 GCF_054177405.1 Leptonychotes weddellii
CGAATTTTTATTCGAGTTCCAAAGCTGATCCTCTGGTCTGGGTGCATCTCTGTTTTGAAGGGGGATAATTATTTCTTGACATGAAGATGCTTCATTGCGATTACATGAAGAAACCTCTTGCCGTCTTTAGAAACTGAAAATCTGTTTTCTGTTTTAAAAGTGACCTTTGATTTTCACATGTCTCGACTTTCATGGAGGGATTCAAGTTTATGCAGAATAGCCATAGATGGAATTCAGAACATGAAAGCTATGGGACCTTCCATCTTCAGGCCAGAATCCTTCCTTCCTCAGCTTCCCCCATCACCTGAGCATTCCCTCTGCTGAGCACCAGCCAGGGCCTGACATGGCTACAGACACCTGCAAGAGAAGGCGCAGGCCTTCTCACACAGGCTAGGAAGGAGGAGGAGAGTTCATCCCCAAGCTCCCTTCCA
>NW_028045986.1:0-431 GCF_054177405.1 Leptonychotes weddellii
ACAAACCAATTATAAGATGATATCTGTGAGACAAGCAGGAAAATTTGAATACTGACAAGTATTAGATAATATTAAAAGAATTATTATTAAATTTTAAGTATGATAACAGTGGATCGTGGATCACCACATCAAAAACCAATGATGTATTGTATGGTGACTAACATAACATAATAAAATTAAAAAAGAAAAAAGAAAGAAAAGAAATTTTAAGTATGATAATGAGATTTTGATTATGTTTAAAAATAATTTTTTTAAGAGAAGAGAGAGAGAGAGCACAAGCGGGGGACAGTGGGCAGAAGGAGAGGGAGAGAGAGAATCTTAAGCAGGTTCGGCCGAGCACAGAGCCCAACATGGGGCTCGATCTCACAACCCTGAGATCATGACCTGAGTCGAAATCAAGAGTTGGATGTTTAACCAGCTGAGTCACCCAG
>NW_028045987.1:0-431 GCF_054177405.1 Leptonychotes weddellii
GAGTGGTTGGATCTGAGACCCTCGGAGCCCCCCTCTCCCCATCGCCCCTGCCAGCCCCCACCTTGGGCTGTGGCCGCCCCCAGCCTCCTTCTCGCCTTGCGAAGCTTCATGGTGGAGCACTCTGCTCCCTGTTGCCTCTGGCGCTGGCTGGGGGTGGCCACCTTCCAGGCGACGGTGCTGACCGGCCACGCACCTGCTTCTCCTTGGGGGCCCCGAGTGTCCACAGACGCCTGACGGTAGCCCGCAGCAGACAGACGAACCCTCCCACCCCAGCCACCCCCACACGTGTACCTTCCACAGGAAGGTCTGCCTGCTTCCTGCCCAGCGCCTCCTCAGCACCCCCCATCATCCCTGGTGCCATCTCCCCTGCTGTCGGCTGCCCTGTCACCTCCCGCGTGTAGTCCCATGCATCCCTGGCTTGATGGAGTGGC
>NW_028045988.1:0-431 GCF_054177405.1 Leptonychotes weddellii
GCCCGGGGCTGCGTGGGAGACTGACATGGCCTCCCCCAGCACCCAGCCCCCCAGGGCACGGCGCCAGGGCAGAGTGGGCAGCCCCAGCCTGCTGTCCACAGCCACACAGGCCCCCACCCGCGAGGCAGCAGGAGCCCCTCCCTCCGGGCTCGCTGGAGGATGCGGACCCGCGCGCGCTCAAGGAACCCGAGAGTGCACGTGCAGACGGGCCTGCCCGGGAACGGGGGCTCCTCTAGGGCCAGAGTCGGGGGCCCCGCGGCCGTGCGGGGGGCTGACCCAGAACACTGCGGACCCACAGCCCTGGCTGACGCGGCACTCACTGGGTGAGGAGTATCGGGCACTGCCCGGGCGGGCCCTGCTAAAGGGCTGGCGGGGGGCCGTGGAGGTGTTGGCAGCCTTCCTGGCGGCGGCGGCCCGAGCCTCGGCCACGA
>NW_028045989.1:0-431 GCF_054177405.1 Leptonychotes weddellii
GGCGCCTGGGTGGCTCAGTCGTTAAGCGTCTGCCTTCGGCTCAGGTCATGATCCCGGGGTCCCGGGATCGAGTCCCACATCGGGCTCCCTGCTCAGCAGGAAGCCTGCTTCTCCCTCTCCCACTCCCCCTGCTTGTGTTCCTGCTCTCGCTATCTCTCTCTGTCAAATAAATAAAATCTTTAAAAAAAAAAAAAAAAAAAAAAAAAAAAAAAAGAAAATCATTTCTAAGAAATTCTTGCCATCTGTGGCCAAAGCTGTAAATTCTATCACCATTACTAAGGTCAAAAGTTGATCATTGTTTACAAGTAATTTAAACCATTTTTTAGTATCTGTTTTGATATTTATTTCATATAATATCTAACCCATAAACCTTTCCTCAAGGGTCTTTTTGGAAAAAAAATTAGTTTTTTATATTCATGATTTTCCTTACC
>NW_028045990.1:0-431 GCF_054177405.1 Leptonychotes weddellii
CGCGTGGGGCCCACGTCAGCCTGGGGAAGGGGTCACCTTCTTGTATTTTGTCCATCGGCGACTGAGCCTTTCAGTACTTCCTCCGAGAGCAGGGACGGTGTCCGCAGTGGCCCAGCACACAGCATGAAGCACAGGTGATTAGAGAGGGACAGGGACTCGCCCTAGGACAGACAACAGCAGGGCCAGGACCTGAGCTTCTGGAATCTTTACTTCATCTTCTATCCTTTATTTTCCATCGCTCAAGTACAGTGTGTTATAGGACGAATGTTTCCCACACGCAGAGGTAAATCTAGCACATGATGTCCCTTTTGTGTCCCTCCTTGCCCGCCCCTCCCCCACCCCGCCAAGCCCGAGTTAATTCCCTCTGCGTCTTTTCAGCAGCTTGGACTTGCCTCTAATCCCGAATCTGTCTTCCCCACTAGACTGTAGAT
>NW_028045991.1:0-431 GCF_054177405.1 Leptonychotes weddellii
GACTCAATTTCTCCTACCTAAATTTTTATCTAAAAGCTTCGAGTTTTATTGTAAAAAAATGTATTTTTAGGAAAGAATAAAGTATGCTTATTACTTATCCACTAAAGTTTTTGAAAAATAGCAGGTATTGTGGAAAAAAAAATTTAAAACCAAATTTTGTATGTATTGATAGGAGGCATTGTTATAATCAATTCTATAGGTTTTAGATAATAAGGACAGTTAAAGAGTGAAAACTAGGTCTGGACCTTCTGTTTTCCGATTTACTATCTCTTTTAGACGATGGTAAATTATTGAAATAAGATTTTTCTCGTTAATTGACGTAACTGATACAGTTTGGAATTTAATTCAGCTCAGTACTTGGACACCTTCTCTGTTCCTCGTTCAATGTTATCTGCTCCATGTAGCTAGATGAATACATATGTGTGTATACA
>NW_028045992.1:0-431 GCF_054177405.1 Leptonychotes weddellii
TTCTCATTTTTGTTTTATTTCTCTATTTCTTTTGTAAGCCACTACTACTCTAAAAAATAAGAAAACACCTCTGTCTTATTTTAGGAATTTTGTGATGTTAATATTTTATGTGTTAGGTTACAGACCTATGTTATAGACTTGCTTTACTTCCTGCTATTGCTAAGAATAGTGGTTAATAGATGTTAGAACAACAACAATAGAACTGGTTCGGAAGCACAGTTCCACTACTCTGTTGTACCTTTGGGTCAGTTATACAATATCAGTTTGTGTTTCTTTCTTCCCATGCAGTATTATTCAACTGGCAGCATTGTCAATTGACTTAAAGAAAGAACAAGAATTTAAGTAAATGAGCATACTGCCCTGAATACAGTAAATGCTCTGTTATTATTAGTTTGCAGAATTATTTTCCAAGTCAAAGTCTCTTTCTTTTT
>NW_028045993.1:0-431 GCF_054177405.1 Leptonychotes weddellii
TATAAAAAGGTTTACGCTGAGAATTTCTGTTTCCATTTCATTCTCCCACCACCCCCCATGGGTAATCATTTTTATTATTTCTGTGTGTGTAAGCCTCCAGCTTTTATTTGTATAAACACAAGCAATTACAAGTATATATATTTATTTTGTATATTATGTATATAACTTATGTACATAATTTGTGTATAGTCTGTCTCTTTTTCCATAAAAAGTAACATTCTCTCTCCACTCTTCTGCACCTCGCATGTTTCCCTTACTAGCATATTCCACAGGGCTTTTCCTACCGGTATCTTGTCCTTTGTTGCAATACGGGGGTCCCGGCACCCATGGAGCGATGGCGACCCAGCTGGAGGAGCACCCACAGTTGGTTATCACAGTCGGTGGCTCTGGGAGTTTACGCAGGGACAGCCCTTTCCATGTGGCTCCCCTTC
>NW_028045994.1:0-9334 GCF_054177405.1 Leptonychotes weddellii
CACTGTCCCGGAGGGTTCTACCCCCCGCTTAGCCACCGGAGTGACGTCCCTCAGCGGAGCAGACTTTTAAAAGTTCCGATTTTGTGCTCTGTGGTTCTATCACTTGCCAGAAGCGGCCGACGGAGGCCCCTCCCCCGCCATCTATCCTCCCGAATATCGCCTCGGATTCACTTCTCTGCAGGTCTTACCTTCCAGAAAGTGGTCGCTTTTCTGATGAGAGAGTTGTTGCTATTCTTTTCTTCGATCTCCTGTTGAGTTTGTAGGTGTTCAGAATGGTTTGATCCCTATCCAGCTGAATTCCTGAGAGGAGATGAAATCCTGGTCTCCTACTCCTCCGCCATCTTGCTCCGCCCCCAGTTCAATGGCTTTTATTATATTCTATATTCACTGAATTGTGCTACAATCACCACAATAAGTTTACAACATTTTCAGTGCCCCAAACAAAACCTTACACTCATTAGCTATCACCCTCATTTGTGCATCCCTCCAAGCCTTAGGCAGCCACTAATCTACTTTCTCTCTCTATAGATTTGTCTATTTGGGAAATTTCATATAAATATGTTGTCCTCTATGTCTGGCTTCTTTCACTTAACATAATGTTTTCAAGGTCCACCCATATTGTAGCATGTATAAGTACTTCATTTCTTTTTATTGCCAAATATGATTTCATTTTATGGATATGCTATATTTTATTTATCCATTCACCAGTTGATGGACATCTGGGTTATTTTCAGTTTTTACCTGTATGAATAATGCTGCTATGATCATTTGTGTACAAGTTTTTGTGTGGATATATGTTTTCATTTCTGTTAGGTATACCTAGGAGTGGAATTGCTGGGTAATTCATATAGGTAATTCTATGTTTAGTCTTTTGAGACACTGTCAGACTGTTTTCCAAAGACACAGAAACTTTTTACATTTATAATCTAAAGTCATGAAGATTTATGCCTATATTTTACATCCCTACCAGGAGCATACAAGGGTTCTAATTTCTCCCCATCCTCGATGACACTTGTTTCTTGTTTGAGTGTGCTTTGGTGTCAGTCATATCTAAGAAACTATTGCCTAATCTAAAGTCATGAAGATTTATGCCTATATTTTCTTCTAAGATTGCTATAGTTTTAACTCTTACAGTTAAGTCCTTGATCCATTTTGAGTTAATTTTGTATGATCTAAAGTAGGGATCCCATTCATTCTTTTGCAGATGGATACCCCATTTTCCCATTTGTTGAAAAAGACCAAAGCTGTTTTGTTTTTTCTCTATTTGTTCTCTGATTTTGAACTCTACTTTTGCTTTATTTTTTTCCAGTTCAGTTTATTTTTGTTGCTCATTTGTGTCAGATGCTTAATTCGTGTATTATTTACTATTATTCATATAAGTATTTAAGGCAATGAATTTTCTTTATTACTATGTTAGCAATATTCCATAGACTCTGGTACATAGCATTACTATTATTATTTTCTAAATATTCTGTAATTTAGATTTTTACTTCTCCTTTGGACCTGAGAGTTATTTAATAGAGATATCTGAAACATTTTTTTCCAGATTGAAAGGCTATTTTTGTTTTTTGGTTTTGTTATTAATGTCTACTTTTATTGCAATTTTGTCAGAGATCATTAGTTGAATTATTATTGTTTTTTGGGATTTTTTGAAATTTTTCCTGTGGCCTTATGTATTTTTTTTATATGCTGTATAGGAACTTGAAAGTAAGTATTTATTACTATTACTAGAACATAGCAATATATATTATATATACACATTTATGTATACATACATATGTATATATTCATACACATATTCACATGCATATATTCACAAACATATCTTATTATTATTGTTTCATATTATCTATTCTTACTTTTTTAAAAGTGTTTTTACGGATAAATTCTTTTTTTTTTTTAAGTAAACTCTACCTCTCACATGTGGCTTGAACTCATGACCCTGAGATAAAGAGTCACATGTTCTACTGACTGAGCCAGCTGGACACCCCTATTCTTGTTTACTTTTAATCACTTGATCTGCCTTGGATGACAGAAGTTTATTTAAGTCTGATGTGTCTTTCTTTCCAGACTAATAGCCCTGAACCTCTGTTCTTATACCTGCAGTGACTTCTCTGATTGCTGAATTTTGGGCCTCAGCTTCTCTGTTCTCATCAGGAATCTGATCATTTTCAGGAAAAACTTTGTTCTGTCCTTCCATGCTTTATGTTTTATGAGGGCAGGCTGTTCCCCTCTGGAGAGGCCCATGATTGTCCAGCTGAGCCTGTGAAAGGGAAAATAGATTAATTTGGAGGAGTATTACAAAGCTCATTTAGTGAACACAGCTAAATGTTCTCCAACCTAGTCTTTTTCAGTAACAAAGATGATTCTTTTTTCTCCATCTGACTGACTGACTCTGTGACTAACCCTTAGTTGGTTCCACACATGGGAAAGGGGCAGGATTTTCGTGTATTGAGGTTAGAGATTATGATTCCTTCTTTGTCATTACAGATAACTGAAGAAGAGTTATCTGTACACATCTTTATTAAATAGCTGATTGCTAAATTGATTTCTGGAGGAATAGATAACCTGAAACTATCTTCAGAATACTGACGTTTGGGCATGATAGGTCAGAACAGGTAGTCTGGGTCTGAGAGAGATTTGTCGTCAGTTGAATGGGTAGAGAACCTTGAATCAAAATATCATAGGATTTTAACATAGGCAATTATGTCTATCCTGTTAGATTGAAAATTCTCAGGAGGTAAGGATTATCAGTGTCCTATTTACCTGGCACTCTACCAGGTCCAGAGCTGGTACTTAGTCTCTTTTGAATGAATGAATCAGTGAATGAATGAATGAGTGAATGAATGACTGAAAGCTTCTTGACACCCCTGAGAATACAGCTGAAGAAATAGCAATTACAACTAAAGAAATCTGGAACAGAAAGGAGTGTAGAGAGAGAAACCAGGAAAGAAATCTACTTTAATTCTCTTAAATTGTATCTCTCCCACTTCCTAGCACATTAGTAAGTTTTAATAAAAATATACAGTGCACATAGTATGTGATCAATACAAATACATTAAGGTCATTCTTTCTTCTCTAGAGTTCAGAGAATGGCACATTCATCAACGATCTAAAGTATGTTTAGAGAGTTTTAATGGGTCTCACTAGAAGTCTCTTTTTCAGACTTCCGGGATCATGGCAGGAGGGAACCAGACCAGCATCTTTGAGTTCCTCCTCTGGGGATTCTCAGGGCAACCAGAGAAGCAGCGAATCCTCTTCCTGGTGTTCCTGTGGATGTACGTGGTCACTGTGGTTGGGAACCTGCTCATTGTCCTGGCCATTGGCACTGATGCACGTCTCCACATGCCCATGTACTTCTTCCTTGCCAGTTTGTCCTGTGCAGACATCCTTTTCACCTCCACCACCGTGCCCAAGGCCTTGGTGAACATCCAGACTCAGAGCAGGTCCATTTCCTATACAGGATGCCTGGTTCAGCTCTACTTCTTCTTGACTTTTGGGGACATGGACATCTTTCTCCTGGCCACAATGGCCTATGACCGCTATGTGGCCATCTGCTACCCGCTCCACTACAAGATGGTCATGAGCCGCCGGCGCTGCTCCCTCCTGGTTACTGCCTGCTGGGTCCTTACGAGTCTTGTTGCCATGACTCACACTTTCCTCATCTTTCGACTTTCTTTTTGCTCTAAGAAGATCATTCCTGACTTCTTCTGTGATCTGAGACCCCTGATGAAGGTGTCTTGCTCTGACACTCAGGTCAATGAGCTTGTGCTCCTCTTCTTGGGGGGAGCAGTCATTTTAATCCCCTTTATGCTCATCCTGGTCTCTTATATCCACATTGTTTCAGCCATCCTCAGAGTCCCCTCTGCCCAGGGACGGTGCAGGGCCTTCTCTACCTGTGGGTCACACCTTGCTGTTGTTGCCCTGTTCTTTGGGACAGTGATCAGGGCTTATCTGTGCCCCTCATCCTCTTCCTCCAATTCCATAGAAGAGGATACAGCAGCTGCTATCATGTACACAGTGGTAACTCCCCTGCTGAACCCCTTCATTTACAGCCTGCGGAACAAGGACATGAAGTGTGCCCTGGTGAGATTTCTCAGGGGCAAAGTCTTCTTTTCATGGGGCCAGTGACTTCTGTAGTGATAGTGCAGGTGTCCTCCATCCCCTCCAGTGAGGAACTTCACAGAAATGTCTACCTCAGGTTTTTCACTTCTGACTCCCACATATGCCTTATCACCACTCCCCTCCCCGGATCCTTTCATGAGTTTGATATTGTTGAGGAAAATCAAGATTTTACATCACGCTTTAAAGTTAATATGTTAGGAGTTGCTTATTTACTCATTTCTTTTACTCATAACTCTCCACAAGGAAAAATACCTTTTGCGATGTTTTTAATTCTAATTCTAAAATTCTGTGCAGCCTTTTATGCTAGTTCACCAAAATTCAATTAGTGAGGTCATGGAAAATGGATTAGTGATCAAAATATTAGCAAGCAAGGACAATATTGGATGGCAAAGAGTTTACAACTTTGAGTGTACATGTATACATATGCTTTATTTTTTCTTACAAAAATAAGAAATTACATAAACACTTATTGCTTCAAGGTTGTGAGTCAAAAATCTTTGCTATTAAAGCTCTCAACAATATGGAATGATCTATGTCATTGTCAGTGAGCAGATTTTTTTTTTTAAGATTTTATTTATGTATTTGACAGAGAGAGACACAGCGAGAGAGGGAACAGAAGCAGGGGGAGTGGGAGAGGGAGAAGCAGGCTTTCTGCGGAGCAGGGAGCCTGATGCGGGGCTCGATCCCAGGACCCTGGGATCATGACCTGAGCCGGAGGCAGACGCTTAACGGCTGAGCCACCCAGGTGCCCCAGTGAGCAGATTTTTGAACAATTTATAGTGAGAATATAAAATAAATAAATTTAAATTAAATATTATGGCAACTAGTGTGTAGCTGTTCTCTGAACTTCTTCCTTATCTGCTTAAGTCATAGCTGATTGTGAAAGCTGATTTTCACATCTGCAGTAGAGGAATCTTGTGTGTTCTCAAGGTTCTTTCTGTTGAAACTTGTGGCCTCTAGACTCAACCAAGACCAAATCAAAGATAACCAAGACTTATGATTTTTATTTCTGCAGTGGAAAAGTTACAATTCCATACCAAGACAGAGTGAATACAAAATCACTGCCTAAAGTTGAGGTCATGGAACAAATTCATTGCAGAGCTTTGTAAGGAAAGAGTTCTAGACTGGTGCCCAGGAGTCCCAGATCTTAACCTCAGTGCTTCCACTTATTTTGTTTAAGTCTAGTCTTCTCTTTTGTGAGATAAAATTATTGATACTTTTTCCTGCCTACCTAACGGGAACTTTGTGGGGAAAATGCCTATGGTTTGGCTATTATAAGATTTTATTTATTTATTTTACAGAGAGAGACACAGCGAGAGAGGGAACACAAGCAGGAGAGGGAGAAGCAGGCTTCCCACTGAGCAGGGGGCCTGATGCGGGGCTCGATCCCAGGACCCTGGGATCATGACCTGAGCCAAAGGCAGACACTTAACGACTGAGCCACCCAGGCGCCCCTGGTTTGGCTATTATAATAGAGAAACTCCAAATGATTATAGATTTAAAAAGCTGGACATTTATTTCTTTCTCTTTGTAAGTAGTCCAGGTGTGAGATGTTGGCTACAAAATCAGCAAGCACACCAGGCTACTTCTCTTTTGTTTTTCTGAGACCCTCAGAGAATGGTTCCATAGCCATTAAACTCTGCCTTGGTCTTCATTTCAACCAATAGGAAGGGAGAAAGGGTCAACTGGAGGATCCAAATTTTCCCACAAAGGACAAAATCTGGAGAAGTGGCACACACCTCTTCCATTTATATCCTATTGGCTAGAACTTGGTCACTTGGCCTCACCTGGCTGCAACTGGGCCTCGGAAATATATTCTTTATACTTGGTGGCCATATTCCCAGCTAATATTATATTCGCATTGAAGAATCACAAAGCTTGCATTAGGGCAAAACCAGCCATCTCTGCTATAGTCAGGTGCCATGATGGCAATTAAAAGCCCTGCTAGCATGAAGAGCTCATGAAAACAGGAGAGCTTGTGGGCACTCAGTCACTCTCTAAATCTTCAACGCTATTGGGATACAAGCTAAGGAGATGTCTTCTTCCTAGTGACCACAGAAATTGTCAATGGAGTGGCAACAATGGGAGTGGCTGATAGAAATTACGTGAAATCTGATACATTCTTCTTTAGGATCACCCTGTCCCCCTCGCCTCCTCTAGGTGAGGACCTAGAGGGACAGAATCTAGGGCCTGATCTTTGGCTCCTCTGAATACCTATCACCAAACAGGGTAATGATATTCCTGGTGAACATGAGTTCACATGTGAAATTAACCTGACATCTGCAAGCACAAATGGAATAAATATAAATGAACAACATACACCACATGAATCTAAATTATTGGAAAAGAGTTAGAATTTAAAATAAACCTGATGAATATACTCAAGGTTATTAGGGAGGATATTAAGAATATGAAACATAAAAAGAACAAAGTGGAAGTATTAGTTATGAAACATAATAGCTGAAGTAAATAATTCAACAGATGAGATAAATAGTAGAATGGATACGTGTAAATTAGTGAACCAGAATCAGAATATCAGATAGTGTAACTCTCTTAAAGGCAGCAAGCAGTGAAGAATAGAAATATAGAAAATAAGGGAGTGGGGAGTTAGAGAGAGGATATAAATAAAAGTGCCAACATCTAGAAAATAAGTCTGATAAAAAGCAAAAGCAGAGGGAAGAAAATATTTCAAGGAGTAATGGTCATAGATTTTCCAAAAATATAGTATATGAACAACTTCAGAATGAAAGAGCCCATGAGTTTGCAAGCAAGAGTAATTAAAAGATTTAAGAACATCACAAAGATAACACTTTAAGTTTCCAAGAGACAGAGAGGATTACATACAAAGGAACAATAATAAGATTAAATTCAGATGTATCAATGACATACTGGATATAGGAAGACAATTGAATAAAATTTGAAAAGTATTAAAGAAAATAACTTTAAATATAAAAATTAATATCCATGTAAATATCCTCATAAATTTGAGGGCATAATGAAATTATTCTCAATTTATAAGGCCTAAAAGTTCTCTAGACAAAGATCTACCTTGAAAACACCCTTGAACAAAGTACTCAAATAAGAAATAAAAAACACATCCAGGAAGATGATGCAAGAATTATGGGAAATAGGGTGGGGAAATAACACAGCAAAGTTTATTTCTGACTAAAAGAGCAAAGGCAAAATATTTAAAAAACTTCTGAAATAAAATTCTAAAATGCTAGACAGTGTCAACTCTCTATAGTAGATGCTAGTAGGGAAATATAAGGACAGGAGAGCATAATAAATATCTTGTTTTTCTGGAGGAAAATAGAGATGTATTTAAGAAATCCATGGGGATCAATTAAAACCATGTGTTTTAAGTTAAGGGAAAGCATCTTAGCTTTCAAAATAGGATGTGTAACTTTCAAACCAATCTCAGAAAAAAAAAATGACTTCTTAAATGGGAAGCAGTGAGAAAGAAAAAATCAGAAGAAAATACAGCAAATGGAAATGATTAAGTTTTTTATTATACATAATATATCAGCACCTAACAGGAAATTCCCATTCTTTTAATCAAAAATAAAATATCAGTATATATTCCTTCCACAAAGCAAGTCTCAGTAAGTTCTAAAGAATAAATATGTGTGGGGCGCCTGGGTGGCTCAGTTGATTAAGCGACTGCCTTCAGCTCAGGTCATGGTCCTGGAGTCCCTGGATTGAGTCCCGCATTGGGCTCCCTGATTACGAGGAGCCTGCTTCTCCCTCTAACCCTCCCCCCTCTCATGTACTCTCTCTCTCATTCTCGCTCTCTCAAATAAATAAATAAATCTTTAAAAAAAAAAAAAGAATAAATATGTGTGTGTTTCCACTGATATGAACCATAAATGCATGCAAATATGTTCTCTAACCGTAATGCTCTAAAGTTAGAAATTAATAATAAAAGGAGAGCTTTAAAATTACCAAATATCTAGAAATTTAAGAAGGTATTACTAAATATGAAGTGAAGTATACTAAATATGAAGTGAAGTATACTAAATAAACTTTGGGTTCAAAAGGAAATCATGAGAGAAATTATGGAATACTTGGAAAGAATAAAGAAACAATAAAGAGAAACAAATTGTAAATCAAAAGCAGTAATAAGAAAGATAGCTTTAGTTTTAAATAAACTTACCAGGAAAGAACTACAGTTGAAACAAATGATCTAAGTATTCAAATTAATAAATTGGAGACAGAGTAACAAGAGTAATCTTAAAGGAATAAAGAAAGGGAAGAAAGATAATGGCAGAAAGCAGTAAAATAAAGAATTGCAAAACAGTAAAAATCCTCAGCAAAGTATTATCAAATAGCACTTAGCAAATTTAGAGTTTGTATAAAAAGGATAATGCATCATGACCAAGTAGAGTGTATTCTGAGAATGTAAGGCACATTTGACATTTAAAATTCAGGAATTTCAGGGACGGCTGGGTGGCTAGGTCAATTAAGCGTCTGCCTTTGGCTCAGGTTATGATCCCAGAATCCTGGGATCCAGTCTCGCATCGGGCTCCCTGCTTCTGCCTCTGCCTGCCACTCCCCCTGCTTGTGTTCTTTCTCTCGCTGTCTCTCTCTCAATCTCTCTGACAAATAATTAAAAAATAAAATCTTAAAAAAAATAAAATTCAAGAATTTAGTTCACCGGATTATTACCGAAGAGGTGCACCAGCTAAGACAATCCATGCGTTTTCACGCAGATCCGTTTGTAGCTTCACATTTCATTCACCTCCCATTCCATAATATGGGAACTCCATTTGTTGTTGTTAAAATGCATTGAGCCATGCTTATTCCCAAGTAGGGCAGGTATACAACTCAGAATATCCTTCAAGGTGGTGGCCACTTATGAGCTGGAAAGTTTTTTTTAAAGATTTTATTTATTTATTTATTTATTTTAATTTTTTTTTATTCTTTTTTTTTGCAATTTTTTTTTATTCTTATGTTAATCCCCATACATTACATCATTAGTTCTAGATGAAGTGTTCCATGATTCATTGTTCGTGCACAACACCCAGTGCTCCATGCAGAACGTGCCCTCCTCAACCCACCACCAGGCCAACCCATCCTCCCACCCACCTCCCCTCTAGAACCCTCAGTTTGTTTTTCAGAGTCCATCGTCTCTCATGGTTCGTCCACCCCTCCAATTTCCCCCGCTTCATTCCTCCCCTCCCGCTACCTTCTTCTTCTTTTTTTTTCCTTA
>NW_028045995.1:0-431 GCF_054177405.1 Leptonychotes weddellii
CTCCACTTTGATGTACCTCCTCCTTATTTTCTGATGAAAACCTGTCCCCGGGCGCCTGGGTGGCTCAGTTGGTTAAGCGACTGCCTTCGGCTCAGGTCATGATCCTGGAGTCCCGGGATCGAGTCCCGCATCGGGCTCCCTGCTCAGCGGGGAGCCTGCTTCTCCCTCTGACCCTCCCCCCTCTCATGCTCTCTCTCTCATTCTCTCTCTCAAATAAATAAATAAAATATTAAAAAAAAAAAAAAGAAAGAAAGAAAACCTGTCCTCAGCTTCTAAGCTATCACTACCACAACAGTGTCCCTGATTTTTCTAACCCACATGTCTCCCTCCCTCCAATCTGATGTCACTTTCTTTATAGTTTCTTATGGCACTTCACTCAGACGTGTCCACCTGTCAGTCATTTATCATCTCCTACTAGAGGGGAAGCTCAA
>NW_028045996.1:0-431 GCF_054177405.1 Leptonychotes weddellii
GGAAGCGGGGCCACTCAAGTGGTCAGGTGTCTAGGTTACCCAGGGCTTTCTGAGCGAGAAACCCTAACCCTAACCAGTGGGGACAGCCTAATTCCTTCTCTGGCTGTTTGGCTGGCAGCTGTGTGATGCATCTGGAAGAATGTTTATTCAGGATGGATGTCTTTTGAAATGGATGCCTCCGCAATCAAAAGCTGAATGTTAGGCACTCATGTGATAGTATGTACATGGGTACGTCCTATATTATATATATAGTTATATAATATTGGTTATATGATATACAACATTCTATATAATATTATACAATAATGATATAACATTACACAATATTGGTTGAGTGGTCGAATCAGGAAGAGAAGGAGGTTGTTGTGTAATTAAGGATCCCAAGATGAGATCATCCTGGACTATCTGCATGGGCCCTAAATCCGATGACA
>NW_028045997.1:0-431 GCF_054177405.1 Leptonychotes weddellii
ATTTTTTTTAATATTTTATTTATTTATTTGAGAGAGAGAGAGAGAGAAACAGCATGAGAGGGGAGAGGGTCAGAGGGAGAAGCAGGCTCCCCGCTGAGCCGGGAGCCCGATGTGGGACTCGATCCCGGGACTCCGGGATCATGACCTGAGCCGAAGGCAGTCAGTTAACCAACTGAGCCACCCAGGCGCCCGGCTTAGGTAGATTTGACAGTGACCTACTAAAATGTCCTCTAGATGCTCCCATTGAAAAATGAAGCAGCAATGTACACCTGAAGAATGCAGTTACCTCTGATTCAATTTTTTTTCATTAACATTTTCTGTGGCTCTTACCTGGCTCCTGACTTCACATACTTGAAGAGTTGTCATGGGCAATATTAGACTTGTCTGTGTAGACCCAGGACTAAAACAAGAACCAAATTAGTGGAAATTAC
>NW_028045998.1:0-431 GCF_054177405.1 Leptonychotes weddellii
CCCATAGATGATAGTGAATATTTGTTAATAGTCAGCGGTATTGGCTTAGGAAAAGTAATAGTTAGGAGATGGCAGTTTGGTTCTTCTATTTTGAAAATCTGACCAACTATGAATTACTTTAATGTCTTCTGATTTTGCTCTTCAACTTTGACCAAAAGCTTAATCTATAAATGTATTTCTATAGGAGAAAGTATTGAGGTTTGTGCAACTAAGGAATACATCCAAGAAGTCAACAGTGAAGATATAGGTGTTAATCTAGAGTCAGGAAGAGCAGAAATGGAAAAGAAACCTAGAAATGTGGTATTTCAAGATGGTGAAAAAGAAGAAGATGACAAAACAAAGGATCCAACCAATGATGTTAAAACCCCCAGTACAGAAACCAGGGGCAGTTGCTTAATTAAATATAATGTGTCTACTACACCATACCTACA
>NW_028045999.1:0-431 GCF_054177405.1 Leptonychotes weddellii
AGTACTGCCTCTTGTTCTTTTTTTTGAGGTGAGTTTTCCATCTTGTCATTTTGTCCAGAGGAGAATAGATGAATGAGAGAACAAAATGCTAACAGGGTAACAATGTCCCCAGAAAATGTACTCTAAACAAATCAGAAAAAACCTGAAACCGGGGGAAAAGAAAGGGAAAGAAAGAAAAAAGAAAAAGAAAAAGATAAAAAGAAACAAAAACAGAACAAAACAAAACAAAACAGAATATGATCCTCCTGCTGGAGGAGCAGTGGCCGGACTGAACCGCGGATCACGGTTTATGACAACCCCGAGCTGGGAGCCCGCGCCTCGGCTCTGTCTCTGCAGCCGGCTTCCCTGCTCCGATACCTGGGAGCTCTGCCACACTCAGTCACCCCTGGTCTTCCTGTGATGCCGAGGGTCCTGAGATCACACTGTCCCAG
>NW_028046000.1:0-431 GCF_054177405.1 Leptonychotes weddellii
TAGCTATGAGTCATTTGTTGAAGGTAGGTGATGGCAGGGAGGAATTTAGTATACAATTCTCTCTACTTTTGTTTATGGTTGAAACTTTCCATAATAGAAATTTTTAAAAAGAAATGAGGTAGAATGACTTATGTCCAAGCAAAGGAGTGGGTGGACTCCCCTTCTTTTTGGTGGTTGGTTCCAAGCTTCTGATCCCACCTACTGGGCCAGGGAGCAGCCCAGGTTCTGCGGTGCCAATTTTGCTGCCTTCCTGGAATGCAGTGAGAAGTGGGAAGGACTGGTGAGCATCCCTCTTTGGAGAACAGTGCTTGGAGTAGAGTGGACAAGCCAACCCCAGTGCCTAGTGTGAAGAGACAGAACAATGGAGGGGCTGAAATACCAGCTTTCTATCCCATTGGGATCCCTGCTCACCAGAAGATTCAGGGCAAGTT
>NW_028046001.1:0-431 GCF_054177405.1 Leptonychotes weddellii
CCAGGATTGGGTCCCTCCCAGGACCCCTGGTTCTGATGCAGGAGAAGGTTGGTGCTTGTCTGGGCACAAAGGTCCCGGGAGGAAGGTTGGGGAGAGAGTTTCCCCAAGCAATGAACAGTGCCAGGGGCCCACACGAGCCTGCAGGGAGCAGAACAGGAGATAATGACTGACCCTCTCAAGTGCCTACCGTATAACAAATACTGTACACACACGTGCCATGGAGGGAAATGGAAAAAACCGTGTGGAATTCAGACCCAGACCCTGTTCTCCAATGGCCATTGGTTCACCAACCAACCAACAAGGGGGAAGGACTCAGAACTGGTCCTGGCAAGGCAATGAGCTGTGCTCTTAAAGGGCTGAACCATTATGGAGGAGGTCGTGATTGACAGCCACAGGCACATGGAGTAACGGTGGATCCGGGCATAACCCCA
>NW_028046002.1:0-431 GCF_054177405.1 Leptonychotes weddellii
AAGTATTTTTTTAAGTGACATGGTTTATCTTAAACTTTTGCTTATCAATCTAATCTCTAAATTAGAGTAAAAGGGATATCTGAATATCAGCAGCCCATAATTAGGAACCAAAGTTAATGATCACTTATGATCATTCACAAAATAATTGATCAAAAATGTTTCTATGCTCCTATGTGGCAATATATGCCAGAGTATAACTAATCTCTGAGTGTATTCAGAGAACATGAATCATGTTTCTATAAGGAACAAGACTAATCTCTGATTTAGGACATGAGAAAAATAAGTACACTACTTAAAAATAAATTAAATCTAGTTTTATATTTCCTTTAAAAACTTTACAATACAATCCAATTTAAAAATCCTAATAATTGGAGAACTCATCTTGCAGAACATTAGAAATAAGAGCTAGTTTTCTAACTTTACAAAGATGC
>NW_028046003.1:0-431 GCF_054177405.1 Leptonychotes weddellii
TGGGGCTCTATCACTTGCCAGTAGTGGCGGTTGGAGGCCCCCTCCCCCGCCATCTATCCTCCCAAATATCGCCTCAGATTCACTTCTCTGCACGTCCTACCTTCCAGAAAGTGGTCGCTTTTCTGTTCATAAAGTTGTTGCTATTTTTTTTTTTTTTTGATCTCCTATTGAGTTCGTAGGTGTTTAGAATGGTTTGATCTCTATCCAGCTGAATTCCTGAGACCAGATGAAATCCAGGTCTCCTACTCCTCTGCCATCTTGCTTCACCCCCATTTGATTCTTTTAATAGACTCCAGTTGTCTCCTGAAATTACTCATCATGTCTTCTAATGTTATGGACTTGCATTAAAGTTTTTGTCTGATAGCTCCAGTATCTGAATCTCTTATGAGCATTTTATTTTATTTTAAACCATTTAGTTTCTTTCTTTCTTT
>NW_028046004.1:0-431 GCF_054177405.1 Leptonychotes weddellii
CCTTAGGGGGAAAGCTCTCAGTTTTTCCCCATTGAGAATGATATTCGACATACTGCCTTTAAACTATGACTCTGAAATCTTCATTTCTACTCTAAAGAGATTACCTTCCTGCACACAATCTGTTCCTCCTTTTGTTTTGTCTATTTCAGAGAACAGGATTACCTCCACCCAGAAGCTAAAGCCAGAACCTAGTTGACATCCCAGATTCTTCCTGTCACCTGATCCTCCAATCTAATTGGTAACCATGGTCGGCCTTTAAGTAGCTCTCATATCGATTCCCTCCTTTCAAATCCTACAACTTCTGCCTTAAATCGAGTCTTCATAATATCTTGTCTGGATATGGTAGATATTTTATAACCAGTTCATCTTGCCAGCTAGCCTTTTCAATGTCATCCTCCAAATCCCTCCTAGAATGATCATTGAAAATGCAA
>NW_028046005.1:0-9333 GCF_054177405.1 Leptonychotes weddellii
AGAGACGATGGACTCTGAAAAACAAACAGGGTTCTAGAGGGGAGGGGGGTGGGAGGATGGGTTAGCCTGGTGGTGGGTATTGAGGAGGGCACATTCTGCATGGAGCACTGGGTGTTATGCACAAACAATGAATCATGGAACACTTCATCTAAAACTAATGATGTAATGTATGGGGATTAACATAAGAATTAAAAAAAAAGAGAGAGAAGTGCAGGGTGCTATAGGAAGATCTAATAGATGGCTTTAATGCAGTCCAGAAGGTTTCAAATTAATAACAAGTACAAAAGATCTAACAAGGGATCTATGAATTAAGGACATCAAAAAAGGGAATGGAAGGGACCATAATAATAATTCTTAAAAAGCCAGTGAATGCTGGGCTTTAGAAGAATTATCTCAAGAAAGAGAAGATATAAATTAGCAGAGTTGTAAGTCTTTTGGTGCGTAAGCCTTCTCCTGTGTTAAATTTGTAACTGTCTCCTGGGATATACTGGGATCTAACTCTAGTTATTGGTCCATATACAATGGAAGTGGTTCGGAGAGTACTGAGGAAAATTTACTTCACCTTGCAAAGTAATTTCCTCAGATGAAGAAATGCATTATTTTTGTAGGGTGCCATAACAAAGGACCACAGAGCAGGTGGACTAAATACAGATATTTATTGTCTCACAGTTCTGGAGGCTAAAACTCAAAGATCAAGGTGTCATCAGGGTTGGTTCCTCCTGAGGGTTGTGAGGGAAGGAGCTGTTCTAGGCCTCTTTCCCTGGCTTGTAGATTACCATTTTCTCCCTATGTCTCTTCTCATTTATGCATATCTGTGTGTCCAAATTTTCCCTTTTTGTATGAACACTGGTCATATTGGATTACTACCCACCCTAACGACCTCATTTTAACTTCACTACCTCTTTAAAGTCCTTATCTCAAAATAAAGTCACACTGAGGTACTTGGGGTTAAAACTTCAACTATAAATTTAGGGGGTGAGAGAAACACAATTCAACCCATAATAAGGAGATACAATAGCTTTTAAAAAGGAAAGTGTGATTTGGTTGGTCTTTGTCCTTGGTTCCCAGCACAAAATTCCTAAAACCCTTGAAATCTCCTGAGTAATAAGAGTATCTTTTGTATGCTACTGAGATGCTTGGTGGCGGAGGGGTATGTGTGTGGGGGTGGGGTGTGGGTAGAGTCCCCCAGATAGCTTCAGGATGGTGTTTGGTTGCCAGAAAGACCAAGGCATGATTACAGGTTTGGATCCAAACCTATTCTCCAACCTCTACGGAAGGGAGAGAAGCTAGAGACTGAGTTCAATCACCAATGGCCAATGATTTAATCAATTTTATCAAACACAGTGAGAGCTCTATAAAATCCCCTAAATGATGGAGTTTGAAGTATATCCATGTGCTGAGAAGCTGGTATACCCAGAAAGGACATGGAAACTCGACACCCCTCCCCCTAACCTGGCCCTACGCATCTCTTCCAGTTGGCTATTCCTGAGCTGTATCCTTTATAATAAACTAGTAATAGTAATTAAAGCCTTTCCCTGAGTTCTGTGAGTCATTCTAGTGAATTACTGAACCTGAGGAAGTGGGATTGTAGGAACCCCTAGATTTGTGGTCAGCTGGGCAGAGATGTGGGTAGCCTAGACACCCCATACATGCCTGGCTTCTAAAGTGGGGGCGTCTTGTGGGACTGAGCCTTTAACTTGTGGAATCTGAAGCTAACCCCAGGTAGATAGGGTCAGAAGTGAACTGAATTGCTGGATAGCCAGTTGGTGTTGGGAGAATTGGAAAATTGGTTGGTATTGATAAAGAGACTATGAATCTGGTGTCAGGAGAATTAGAAGGAAGGAAGGGCTTCTATGACAACTAGGGGAGGCTCACGGTGTTAGAGTTCAGAGTACTCTATGGAGTTCTCTGAATCATTTCAAGTGTACTCATTTTAATTCACAGTCTTGATTTTTCCTAATTCTATGTTCTAACTTGAACAATTTGGCAACCCTAAATTTCAAAATTTGAGTTTAGTTTTCAGCTACTTTAGCATTAGGTTTGCAGTATTAAAGGATTTTCTGTTTTTGTGTTTTTAGAAATCAAAAGATAACATTGAAGGACCTATAGCACATAAACTAAAAATAAATGGAATCAAAAGTATTAGAAAGGATTGAAGATGATTTAAATTAGAGGATATTATCCTTTTAACAGAAAATCACAGAGAATCTACAGACAGGATATTAGAAATAATGAGAGTTTAACAAGATGGATAGGTATAAGATAGCTATAAAACAGTTATCTGTACTTTATACAGAAGAGAGTCCAGATAGACTCAGATAAACAGGGCATGTAATATACGATAAAAGTGGAATCTCAAATCATGGGAGAAATATTATTCAATGAAGGTGTTGAGACAATGGTTAGTCGTTCAGGAAAAAACATGTAACATAAACCATTTTCAGATATACCAAAGATTTTTTTTTTTTTTTGGTAAAGAAAGTAATTTAATCCATTACTTTACCATTATTGCATCACACTTATACAAAGGTTTCAAGTTAGTCTCCTAAGAGAGCATTTTTTAAAGATTTTATTTATTTATTTGAGAGAGAGAGAGAATGAAGGGGGAGGGGCAGAGAGGGGGAGAGAGAAGGAGACTCCTGGCTGGGCAGGGTGCCCCACTCAGAGCTCAATCTCAGGACCCCAGGATCATGACCTGAGCCAAAGGCAGACACTTAACAGACTGAGCCACCAGATGCCCTGTTAAACATTGCCATTTTACTGCTGCCAAGCCCTGAAAAGTTTTAATTCAGTATTTGCAAATCATCTCTTATCAAAAGTTACCACTATGTAGATTAGTCTCAAGAACTAATAGGATTCAGAAAGTGCACAACAATTTCAGTCAATTAAATGAGTACCATCCATCATAAACTCTTTCTTGTTTGGGTCATTAGTGTACATGCTGGAAAGCTAGAAAGGAGTAGGAATGTTAATGGATGGAATAGGTTCATATCTTGAGAACTGCAATGCATTTACTTGAAGACTGGCCATTGGAGGAAATTTAGGAGTGGAACGGTGTAAACTCTAGACCCAGATCGGCCCTTCCCGCATCCTCACTCTCTTCCACAATTCTTCACAAAATCTTACTTTCCTGGTCCATTTTACCAGACTCTCAAAATACTTCCATGAAACTGCAGAACAAGCCATGAGATGCCACTTTAGCAGAACAGTTGCTGTATCTGGTACATTTTCCCTCTTCTTTTGTTGAATATAATTAATCGTCTCTTGCCTCACTTTCTGGTGACTGGGCCATGGAAGCAAGACCTAGCACTTCAGTCCTAAAGACAGTTGACTCAATATTACAAAGATGTAGATTGATTCCTTATTCAAATGAAAACCTCACAAATGTAGCATGGTTAGATCTCCTCCTTCACCCATGTGGATTTTTGTCCATTTACTGTCACCATGGGCATTTATAAATATAAGTCCAGCCTATCTTCTCTTCCCAATGATTGTCTGAGTCCTGTGTATGTGGCTGAGTTCAGCATTCTAAATTTAAAAGTGCCATTACGATGCAAACAAATGATGCCCTTTTCTTTGAAGTGTAGAGAGGTCTTTTTCTTTTAAAAGGTGGGTCAAAGTGCATCCAGTTAATCTTGCCCATCAACTAGTTTATAATCTAAGTCTCTCCACTTTTGATAATCTGCACTGTGAATATCTCATTGAGCACACTGTAATCAATTTGAAATGTTATCATTATTTTTGATGAAAGGGCCATGGAAAAAAATTGAGATAATGTTAGCCTGCAGTGGCCTTTGTCCTTGAGAACAAATTGCTCTAACAATACTAATTTCTGTATTTTTAAAGAATTAGTGCTATTTAAGCTGATGCAAGTGTAAGGCATGTAACTGGAGTGACAGCAAGTTTGCTTTGTGAAGAAAATCGAGAGGTTGTTTACTTCCATGGAGAGCTTCCACAAAAAAAAAAAGAAGAAGAAAATGAGATTGAGAGATGTGATTCCTCCCCAGAGATGGGCAGGATGACCTCTTTCAGGTCCATGGTATCTTCTGGTCCCTTCTGGTCACCTTGCTGCCCCAATTGACTTATTTTATTAGTGACTTGTCCTTGAATTCAACTTTGATTAAACTTGATGCTGGTCATCATTCTCTCCTGGGACCAACATTCCTCACCTCCTCCCCTTCTGCCAGTCTTTCCTATGCAGTCTTCATTCTGAAGAATGTGTGTAGAAAACCCTATGCTTGATGCTTAGCTTTGCCTTTCTTCCACCTTTCTTTTCTGCTTTAACCAACTCAAGAGCCCAAATGACTCCCTTAGAGAGATTTGTCCTTTTTCCTCCTGGCACACCAGACATTTTCCAAGTACCTGATCTACAGAGTGCCAGCTTAATACTATAAACTCTGGCACAGATATGAGAAGCCAAAGTCAGGATTTTCCATAGGACAAGACAGACCACAACCCAAAACTGGTTCTTTTTTTTTTTTTTTCTGGCTTTTTCATATTGAGCACCATTGATGACAGTAACAGCTACACAGCCTCTATCATTCATTGGGGCCAAGGACTTTTAAAAAACTGAGTGCCTGACTCTTGGTTTCGGCTCAGCTCATGATCTCAGGGTTGTGAGATCAAGTCCCGCATCAGGCTCTGTATTCAGCGCAGAGTCTGCTTGAGATTCTCTCCCTCCCCCTTTTCCCCTCCCCCCTCAGCTCACACACAAGTGCTCTCTCTCTCTTCCCCCTAAATAGAAAAATAAAATCTTTTTTAAAAACCTGAAATATAAAAGTGTTACAAGAAATAAACTGTTAAATATTTTTATATATATGTTGGAGCAGGGAAATGTTTTATAGGCACAGCAGGAAACCCAGAAGCCACAAGGGAATTTGACTAAATAATCTGAAGCTTCCTCAGAGCACAACGAACAAGACCTTCCATAAAGTTAAAAGATAAAAGACAATCTGGAACGTAATGTATTATCGTAGCTTGTGATGTGCTTTTGGTTGTCAATGAAGCCTGTTTGAATGCCAACTCTAAAACTAACTGTATGAATTTGGGTAAATTACTTAATCTCTCTGAACTCCAGTCTTCCTTGTATGAAAAGTGAGAATAATACCAATATTCCGCAAGACTGATGTGAGGCTCAAACGGGATAATGTATGTAAAGTATTTAGCACAGAGCCTAGCATAAGCATTCAATAAATGCAAGGGGAAAGATCTGTAATATTTGCAAAAGCAGTTATTTCAAATTAATAAGAAAAAACAAAGCATGTTTTAAAAAGGGCAAAGTATGTGAACAGGAAGCTTGAATAAGTAGAAATGACATTGGTAAATAATTATATGAAAAAATGTATAAACTACTAATAGAAAAGCAAAATAAAAGAACAATAAGATATATGGTTATACTGTTTGCACGGGAAAATAAAGTTTTCTTTGACCTTCTTATGGTCCCTGGCTGGGTCTGAAAATTAAATTGGCAAAGACAGATTAACAGGAGAAAAACATGTAAATTTATTTAATATAAATTCCATGTGACTTGGGAGCCACAAAAGGAAATGAAGACCCAAAGGAATGGGTAAGCCTGTGTGTTTTTATGCTAGGTTCGATGAAGAGTGGAGAGTCATGGGAAGATATGATAGGGTAAAGATTATAAGTATAGTAAACTGGGGGAAACTTAGCAAGGCCTGTTTGTTCTTGGCAGTCCCTTGTCTTCAGAGATGAAGATGCTTCTTTCCTCCAGGTAAGGCAAGGGCACTTCTCACATGAGGGTTTTATGATTGCTTCAGGAGGGAAGGGTAGGAGGATGTCAGCGTGACCTTCCTGCTCTGCCATTTTCTCAAACTCCTTCAGCTTAATATAGTCAATGTGCCAAGGTTGTATGTCCTGAAACCCATCAGACCAGCAAAGATTTAAAAAAAAAATTGATAATGCCCTGAGCTAGTAAGAATATATAGGAAAAAAATCACTCTCTTACATTTTGTTGGGAATATAAATTGGTATACTTTTCAAGATAATTATTGGTATTTATTAAATTTAAATGTTCATACCTGTTTGATCTCACAGTTTCAACTCCAGAAATTTTTTTTTTTTTTAAGATTTTATTTATTTATTTGACAGAGAGAGACACAGCGAGAGAGGGAACACAAGCAGGGGGAGTGGGAGAGGGAGAAGCAGGCTTCCCGCCGAGCAGAGAGCCCGATGCGGAACTCGATCCCAGGACCCCGGGATCATGACCTGAGCCGAAGGCAGACGCTTAACGACTGAGCCACCCAGGCGCCCCTCAATTCTAGAAATTTTCTACTGAAATATTTATTCAAGGAAGCACAACATATTGTAGCTATAAGGATGGCCATAGATAAAACCAAAATTGCAAATAATGAAGACTATCTATAAATACTATAATTGAAATTCAAGATATATACAAAAGCAAGTCGTACGCTAATCTGCATAATGTGATCTCCTTTTGGAAAAAAAAAGAAATTATAACATATATGCTAATATGCTCATAAAATATCTCTAGATGTTAAAATTATAGAGTTTTTCCCCTTTTAGTATGATTTTATGTCTAAACTACAATCATTTATAAACCAATAATAATTATACACTAGTGATAATTTATAATTGAATTAAGATGGGGTAGGAAAGGAGATACCAAAATACAGGAGATACCAGAATATAAGAGGTGATCCCTCAGGAGGAAAAGAGATAGGATCTAAAGTTCAAGCAAAATGGAGAGATACCAGGTTATAAAAGTCATTTTAAAATTTTTTTTAAAGATTTTATTTATTTATTTGAGAGAGGAGAGAGAGAGCACGAGCGGAGCAGGGGGGAGGGAGGGGGAAGGGGCAGAGGGAGAAGCAGACTCCCCACTGACTCCCACTGAGCAGGGAGCCCAACACAGGGCTCCATCCCAGGACCCTGGGATCATGACCTGATCAAAGGCAGATGCTTAACCCACTGAGCCACCCAGGCACCCCTAAAAGTCATTTTAAATACTTGAAAATAAACCTCCAGCCAAGCTGTCTGCATACCAATAGATAATATTCAAATTAAATTCTTCATATACTCATTGAGAAATGTAGTATAAATTAATCACTACTTTCACTTTAAAAAAAAAAAGCTGCACAACTTTTTTGTAATTTAAATTTGCTTTAATTCGGAGGAGGAGGTCCTTCTCTTGCTCCCCCATCTTACTCGAAATTATCTCATGAGTGTAAATTCAAACAAGTCTGTGCAAATGCTTTGCAGTGCTCTGAAAAGTGCTAGATTGTACATGTCATTAGATGAGGCTTCAGTGGAGTGGCAGTAAGCATACAAATTGTTCCCAGGAAAAGGGAGTGTTACTGCTCCATATCAGTAAAAGTGCATATGTTTATTATAATAACTCCGACATGAAGCTTTACATTTAAAAAACCAAACACTATATTTGAACACAACAGTCTTTCCGACTGTAGTATTGCATCTTCACACATGTGTGTGATTACCGCCCAAAGCTCCTATTTAGTCTGGCCCCTGACCCAGTCTCTCCCTTCATATACTGTACCTCCAAACTCAGCTGACATTGAGTCCAAACCATTAACATAACATAGGCCATACCCTGTTTAATTTGCCAAACCAAGTCATTTATTCCTAATCTTAAAACATGCTTCATTTTATAAAACCGTTCAAGGGAATAAATGCACGGAAATGAAACTTGCCCAAGAGTTTCGTATGTAGGCAGATACAAAAGACATCTGTGTAGTAATCCAGGAATCAGATTACTCTACTTGTCATTTTTTTTTTTCAAGAATGGTAGAAGGAACGGGTGTAACCATGGAAATGTTCCTTCCAAAAACACAAATCTTAAACAAAACCTCAAAGCCTAGGAACATCAAGGAAACCAAGAGCCCTAGACTTTTCAACAGAGAATTCAACATTACCATGACACAGAGTAGCTAAAAAGAAATGCTTTCCAAAACAGAAAGAAAAGGCTACAAAGACAACTCCCTTTGCTTTTACTCCAGGCAAGATGCCTTTTATTCTGTAAAACAAAACACTTGTCAGCAACTACAGAAATAAAATACGTGTCTAAAATTTTCCTAAGAAGAACTATTATTCAGTAGCTAGACTCAGCCACTTTCCTTAGATAATTGTGGTGCAGCATCTTAATCCTAAAGTAAAGCAGGATATTCCTCACATCCTGCTTGAAAAGGGGCTAGTCTTTGGGGGGACACGGATACTTCTTGGCCTAAACTTAATTGGAAGCAACTTAAATTTCTACAAATTTGTATAAAGACAATAAACACTCGCTTGCCAAAGTGGCTGGAGCATAAACTAACAACACTGAAATTAATTCATTAATTCAACAAATATTTATCATATACCTATTGTATAGTAAACACGGTCAAGTGCTAGGCAAACAGCTGCCAAGAAAAGTAGAAAATCTCTCTAATTTTATAGAACTTACATCTAATTTAGTGAACCATTATTAAATAAAGCAAAAGGGCAATTGTAATATAGTCTTAAGCAGTGAGAAGAAAATAAAACAGGGCAATTTGATGAAGAAGATTTCTGGGTTAGGGGTGGGAGGCTACTTGAAACTGAGAAGTCTTCGAAGATGTGACCTTTGAGCTAAGACTTGAAAGCCAGGAAGACTGACCATGCACAGATGTAGAACACAGAGTCAGAAGCAGAGGAATAGCACACAGAATGGTTTTGAGATGGAAAGAAGCTTGGAGGATTATCATAAAAGAAAAGAGGGTGTTGCTGGAGCTTAAAGAGCATAAGAAAGAATTTAGGGAAGGCCAGATCGTGTAATGCCTTACAGACCAGACTGGTGGATTTTGGCTCTGGTTAATGTTCTAAAACATCGCTCTGCTGCTTTGGGGAAAAGGAATAGAAGCAGAGAGACTAGGTAAGACATTTTGGTGGCTTAGACTAGAGTGATAGAAATGGAAATGAAGATAAGAGGAAATCATGCAGTATAAACATATTTTATGGTAAAGTCAATAGGCAGGCACTTGCCTTCCTCTCATCTAAGTTAATTAACGGAGGGAAAGAACATCATTGCTGTAGTAGGAGCAGGCTGACCTAGACCCTAGAGTTATTTTAAACTGTGGCGGCAACAGATCTCACCTTGTAAGAACTGAAGAAAAATTATCCTCTTGGGGCCAAAAAGACGCAACTTGGAAATTTGCAATAAAAAGTTCACAGCCAGAGGGCGGAGCAAGATGGCGGAGGAGTAGGAGACCTGGATTTCGTCTCCTCTCAGGAATTCAGCTGGATAGGGATCAAACCATTCTGAACACCTACAAACTCAACAGGAGATCGAAGAAAGGAATAGCAACAACTCTCTGAACAGAA
>NW_028046006.1:0-431 GCF_054177405.1 Leptonychotes weddellii
GAAAAACAAACTGAGGGTTCTAGAGGGGAGGGGGGTGGGAGGATGGGTTGGCCTGGTGGTGGGTATTGAGGAGGGCACGTTCTGCATGGAGCACTGGGTGTTGTGCACGAACAATGAATCATGGAACACTTCATCTAGAACTAATGATGTAATGTATGGGGATTAACATAAGAATAAAAAAAATAAATAAAAAAAAAATCCTCAAATGAAAAAAAAAACAACAAAAAAAACAAAAAAAAAAACTGAGGAAGGAAGAATTCAATTTTTATAATAGGCAAAACACCTTCAAATGTATCTTCAGATGCTCAACAGACCCCAAAGACTCCCCAGAACTGGACCACAGTGCAGTCTGCTGTGGAATGCTTTGCAGCTTTGTTTTCCCAACTAGACTCATTAGCAGTGCCAGGTGGTAATAACTATCCAACTGATTC
>NW_028046007.1:0-431 GCF_054177405.1 Leptonychotes weddellii
TTTGTTCTTTCTTTCTTTCTTTCTTTCTTCTTTCGTTCTTCCTTCCTTCCTTCCTTTCTTCTTTCTTTCTTTCTTCCTTCCTTCCTTCCTTTCTTTCTTTTTTCTTTCGTTCTTTCTTCCTTCCTTCCTTTCTTCTTTCTTTCTTTCTTTTTTCTTTCTTTCTTTCTTCTTTCGTTCTTTCTTTCTTCTTTCTTTCCTTTCTTCTTTCTTTCTTTCTTTCTTCTTTCGTTCTTTCTTCCTTCCTTCCTTTCTTTTCTTTCTTCCTTCCTTCCTTTCTTTCTTTTTTCTTTCTTTCTTTCTTCTTTCTTTCTTTCTTCTTTCGTTCTTTCTTCTTTCCTTCCTTTCTTCTTTCTTTCTTTTTCTTTCTTTCTTCTTTCGTTCTTTCTTTCTTCTTTCCTTCCTTTCTTCTTCCTTTCTTTCTTTCTTCTTTC
>NW_028046008.1:0-431 GCF_054177405.1 Leptonychotes weddellii
ACTAATCATAAATCATTTTGTGTTCAACATTGCCAATTCCCAATGTTTGCCTTTTGAAATATGAATACTGTACTGTATTCCTGGCAGGAGTAACTCATTAAAACCCTCAAACCTTAAATGAGTGTCTTCAAACCCCACTTAACATCTCAATCACCACGGGCACTTTAAAAAGATACATAAATTCACAGGACCTCCAATAGACATGGAAGATGAGGCATCATAGTGAAGTAGAAAAACACTAGACCCAGAGAGCCTTGGTTAAAATTATCCATCTGCAATAATTGGGGTAACTCACCTAAGCTTCTTGAGCCTTAATTTGCTTTCCTACAAAAACAGAACAATGGTATCCACCTTACAGAAATTTGGAGGACTAAATGAGTCAAGAGATGTACAATGCCTGGCACTTACTAGTAGTTCAACTGATGATAGCT
>NW_028046009.1:0-431 GCF_054177405.1 Leptonychotes weddellii
ACTCTGAAAAACAAACTGAGGGTTCTAGAGGGGAGGGGGGTGGGAGGATGGGTTGGCCTGGTGGTGGGTATTGAGGAGGGCACGTTCTGCATGGAGCACTGGGTGTTGTGCACGAACAATGAATCATGGAACACTTCATCTAGAACTAATGATGTAATGTATGGGGATTAACATAAGAATAAAAAAATAAAAAAATAAATAAATGTTAATTAAACAAAACAACAACAACAAAAAAAAAAACAAAAAACAAAAAACAAAAGTTCAGGACCAGGTGATTTCCCAGGGGAATTCTAACATTTAAGGAAGAGTTTATACCTATTCTTCTCAAACTTTTCCAAAAAATAAAAAAAAACAACAAATACTTCCAAATTCATTCTATGAGGCCATCATTCCTCTGATACCGAAAGCAGATAAAGACACCACTAAAAAAG
>NW_028046010.1:0-431 GCF_054177405.1 Leptonychotes weddellii
TTCTCATTTTTGTTTTATTTCTCTATTTCTTTTGTAAGCCACTACTACTCTAAAAAATAAGAAAACACCTCTGTCTTATTTTAGGAATTTTGTGATGTTAATATTTTATGTGTTAGGTTACAGACCTATGTTATAGACTTGCTTTACTTCCTGCTATTGCTAAGAATAGTGGTTAATAGATGTTAGAACAACCACAATAGAACTGGTTCGGAAGCACAGTTCCACTACTCTGTTGTACCTTTGGGTCAGTTATATAGTATCAGTTTGTGTTTCTTTCTTCCCATGCAGTATTATTCAACTGGCAGCATTGTCAATTGACTTAAAGAAAGAACAAGAATTTAAGTAAATGAGCATACTGCCCTGAATACAGTAAATGCTCTGTTATTATTAGTTTGCAGAATTATTTTCCAAGTCAAAGTCTCTTTCTTTTT
>NW_028046011.1:0-431 GCF_054177405.1 Leptonychotes weddellii
ATGCTATTCTTCCAAGGGGGAAACCCAATTCAAGAGAAAGATGGCATGCATTTTTTAATAAATGAATCTTGTCTAATGCTTTTAAAGCATTTCATTTACAAAATCAGCTTTTATTAGGATGTCAATAAATAGTTCTATGTTTGATGTAAAAAGCAAAATTGGGTCTATCAAATATGAGGATTTCAAGTATAACCCATAACTTTAAGTTTTTTTTTCCAGATTTATTCTTAAGGTTAAGCAGTTTTAATTTTTTAATTTTTTATTTTTTTAAAGATTTTATTTGTTTATTTGAGAGAGCGAGAGTGAGAGAGAGAGCATGAGTGGATGAAGGGCAGAGAGAGAAGCAGGCTCCCCGCTGAGCAGTGAGCCCGACGCAGGGCTCGATCCTGGAACTCCGGGATCGCAACCTGAGCCAAAGGCAGATGCTTAAC
>NW_028046012.1:0-431 GCF_054177405.1 Leptonychotes weddellii
GGTTTAGGGTCTACAGGTGATCTTGGTGTGCTCTGAGTCCTTATTTCTTTAGTCTCTGACTGTCTTTTCCCAGTTTAACCAATCATTTCCATCATCTCTTTGGCTCTGTGAAGTATCCCTAAAAGACATGCTTTTGCCACACCCACTGACATGTGTTGTTTCCTCTCGGTTAGTGTGCAGAACATTTCTGTCATTTAAGAAGGAAAGAGGAACAGACTACTTTTTAAAAATAAAGGGTTCTTGTGGCACCTGGGTGGCTTAGTTGGTTAAGCATCTGACTCCTGATTTT
This sequence comes from Leptonychotes weddellii, assembly GCF_054177405.1. Classification (NCBI taxonomy): domain Eukaryota; kingdom Metazoa; phylum Chordata; class Mammalia; order Carnivora; family Phocidae; genus Leptonychotes; species Leptonychotes weddellii. Next base: position 290 of record NW_028046012.1, read on the forward strand.
GGCTCAGGTCATTCTCTCAGGGTCGTGAGATCGAGCCCCACGTCAGGCTCTGCACTGGGTGTGGAGCCTGCTTAGGATCTTAGGATACTCTCTCTCCCTCTCCCTCTGCCCCTCCTCCCAAAAGCCCCCTCTAAAAAAAAAA
>NW_028046013.1:0-431 GCF_054177405.1 Leptonychotes weddellii
ACATCTGGTTTGTTTCATTTTTGTTGAAGAGCTCGCATGTTTGCTGGAAGTGCTATTCATTAAGATGCATTTATCATGGGGCGCCTGGGTGGCTTAGTTGGTTAAACATCTGACTCTTGATTTCGGCTCAGGTCATGTTCTCAGGGTTGTGGGATCAAGTCCCATGTCGGGCTCATGCTGGGTGTGGGCCTGCTTGAGATTCTCTCTCTCCCTCTCCCTCTCTTTCTGCCCCTCCCCCCTCCAAAAGATGCATTTATCAGTTTCATATTCCTAAAGCTAGCTATGGTTACATTTGATTTTTTTAAAGTCTATTTTATTTTATTTTATTTTTTAAAGATTTTATTTATTTATTAGAGAGAGAGAGAAAGATTGAAAGAACAAGTGAGAGGAGGGGCAGAGGGAGAAGCAGACTCCCTGCAGAGCGTGGGATG
>NW_028046014.1:0-431 GCF_054177405.1 Leptonychotes weddellii
TTCATAATAATAACTTTCCTACAATTTTATTTAAACTTAGGGTCTATGAAGAAAAAGTTTAACTATTTGAGAGCACTCTGCTTGGAACTTGAGTTAAACATAGTGGACTGAACATGTATTTGTCTTGGGTTCTCCTAAAATCCAATTAAATGGACAATAATGATTTTTTTAAATAATAAATTTTTAAAAAACAAATGAAAACAGCCCTCAAAAGGAACGAAATCTTGCCATTTGCAATGACGTGGTTGGAACTGGAGGGTATTATGCTGAGCGAAATAAGTCAATCAGAGAAAGACAGATATCATATGATCTCACTGATATAAGGAATTCTTAATCTCAGGAAACAAACTGAGGGCTGTTGGAGTGGTGGGGAATGGGAGGGATGGGGTGGCTGGGTGATAGACATTGGGGAGGGTATGTGCTATGGTGAG
>NW_028046015.1:0-431 GCF_054177405.1 Leptonychotes weddellii
TGGTGATGATGGTGATGGTGGTGATGGTGATGATGGTGATGATGATGGTGATGGTGATGGTGGTGATGTTGGTGATGATGGTGATGGTGGTGATGGTGGTGATGGTGATGATGATGGTGATGGTGATGGTGGTGATGTTGGTGATGATGGTGATGGTGACGATGGTGGTGATGGTGGTGATGATGGTGATGATGGTGATGGTGATAGTGATAGTGATAGTGATAGGGGATGATGATGATGGTGATGGTGGTGGTGGTGATGAGGATGAGGAAGAGGATAGTGATGATGCCAAATTGGTGGACTGTTTCTAGCTCTAACTTTGCTGACAGTCATCCACCCCCCTAAAAGTTCATTTTCCCCCCAGAGAAATACAATGTTCTTTTGCTCCCTGATGGTATTTGTTTTCTGGCTGCCATAAAAAGTTATCACTA
>NW_028046016.1:0-9331 GCF_054177405.1 Leptonychotes weddellii
TCCCACCCCCCTCCCCTCTAGAACCCTCAGTTTGCTTTTCAGAGTCCATCGTCTCTCATGGTTCGTCCACCCCTCCGATTTCCCCCGCTTCATTCTTCCCCTCCCGCTACCTTCTTTTAGAAGGCATTTTGAACATTAACTCTAGGGTTCTGAAATTCAATCAGAATATAAAGAAAAGAAGGCTTGGAATGTGTTCACAATTTACCTAAATTCTGCCCACTCTCTCTTCCTCTGGGCCCCCTCCTCCACTCACTTCCCACTTGTGCCATTTTTGTCCTATTAATGCCACTTGTGGGCACGCAGACCTCCCACCTTCTCTCCCCTGCACACAGCCAGGGGCAGTGGGCTTGATATGGAGGAGGGCCCGAATGCATGATGGAGACTCAGTCAATGAACAGGAACCAAGTAGATGACCGGATCAGTGCACACCTGGGACACAGGAGCCTGGGATGGACAGATGGACACTAACTCAGTAACTGTTTATGTGTTTGGTGTCTCTGCTCCCTTCCAGAGTACCGGCATTCACACTGCTCGCATGGGGCTCGGCATTGTGACACCTCCACGAAGGAAATTCTTTTTAGGGGGATTCTGCCTCTCTGGGCCTCAGCCTTCTCTTGAAAAAGTAGGAGCAATCTTAATCATGACCTCACAAGCTTTTATGGGGCCCAAAGGGGTGCATAGACATGAAGGTACTTGCTAAATGGTCAACCCTCACAATGTTAGCTACTCCATTCCAGGAAAGGTAGCCCTAGCTTCCTTCCTCTTCCTGCTTACCACCCCCTTCCAAACTAACTGTGGGCACCAAACCTCACAAGCTTACACACAGGGCCCATATGCCCTTGGTCTTCCTCTAGCCCCACAGACCTGAAAACATGGCCATTTCCTGGCTGACACCTATGTTACATGATGGATAGGTTTTCTCCCCTTTTTCTTCCAGGGTTGTTTCTTGATCAAATATTACTAGACGTTTCCAACGGTAATAACTGGCCCATACTTTTTCCACTCCCATAAAAACCAGCTGGAGCCTCCTGAGAGTGGGCTTTCATTCCTGCCTGCCCTGCTCATGATGGACGTATACATACCCTCAGACCTTTGGTCTGGAAAAAGCAGAGCCTGCTGTGAGTCCATTGTGGGATCTTAGCCCAGGAAGAGTCCTGGCGTGTGGCTGGGAGCCCTCTTCCTTTAACCCTCAGGCAGCCAGCCCTGGTACATGTCCCTCTTCCTGGGTCCCAGTGCTCGTTGCTTGCCAGCTCTTCAGTTCCTCGTCCCCACACACCCCAAGACAAGGAAGAGACTCAATGGGAGATGAGGTGATAATACATTTGATTTTGAAAATTTTGAATTTGAGACTGCTGATACGACCAGCTAGAGGGCAGATTTATAATTAATGGGAGGGATATCAACCACAGGGAAATAATTCTGGGAATTCTCTGCATATTGATAGTGCATTTTTTAGGAATTACATTTAGTTGCTAGGGTCAAAAACCAGGAGAAACAATGGCTTAAAGAAGATGAAAGTTTATTAAAGGATTTAATATTAAAGGACTGGTGTGTTGGTTCCATAGTGTCTTTTGGGACCAAGGAACCTTTCTGTTATTCTGCTTCACCATTTTAGTATGTACCTTCAATCTTAGAATTGCCTCATAGTCAAATATAGCTGCTAGGACACCAGTCATCATCTTTGCATTCCAGGCAGGAAGCGGGGGAAAGGGGTCTCAAGAGAGACAACCCTAAAGTCTTGACCAGCTTGAACTGCAGGATCTCTGGGTGATGGGCAGTGTGCACCTTCGCGTTTGGATGTCCTTATTGTCTAGTGACGCAGACACTAGAGGGCCCAGTCATCTCTGCACCTCCCGACACACTCAGTATGCAATGACAGAGTTGGAGTAGGAGAACCACTATCATACTGTTGGGAACAAGAGAATGGGAGGCATGCTACAGTCACTGGCCTGACAAAATGATTGGTCTTCTGGGGCAGGGTTTCTGAAGACTCTTTACCATTGTACAGGAGCAAATTCCTGGTTATCTCATCTGTTAGCCCCCTGCTCTGCTCTCTGGAAGGATCTCCCTTAGTCATTGCCTCTCTTGAGTCCCCTGAGCCTCTATCATTCCATAATCCATCTTCCTATAAATTAGAAAAGGGTATCCCTCTGGTTGCGGCCTTGCTGGTGTGTGGTTTTGGCAACCCGACAGTGCCTTTGTGCTAATGAAGAAGGGACAGCCCTTCCAGGTGCATGCAGCCCTGTGCTAAAGAGAGTGGCTTGGAGAGTGGAAGACAGGCTGAATTTCAGCACCTCAACTGGGTTTCAGCAGGGCAATTTTTTGTGCAGTGCTCAACATGCATATCTGTAGGTGGTGGCTTTGGTGGGCCCTGGCTCTCCGCTCAGGGGAGTTCTTTGTTTCTAATTCTCCATGGACATATTTGAGGTCTTAGAGAAGATGCCCTTTCTGGACTGCCCAGCTGCAGCAGCTCCCATGCTGTCGGGGTGGGTTTGGGGACTCTGGGATTCCAGTAGGTACTTAACCATCATGGCCATTGCAGGGCCCAAGAAGAGTGTGTAGTAAGAGAAGAGAGTCTTGGATCCCTGAGAAGGTTGGTTAGAGAATGAGGAAGCTCTAAAGAATAGGGACAAGAAGCCAGGGAAGGGCAGGGAGGGAGTAGCTGCACAGAAACCAAGAGATGAGAGATTCAGGGAGAATGGGCAGCATGGTGAGAGACTGTTACACCTCAGGTTAGGATGAAAACCAATGGTCTCAGGATCTGGCCTTTGACCTTCAGTTACACCTTGACCCTTCTTCTGGCAATTACCTTACTCTACCTTATAGCCTTGGGCTGGATATGTGTGTGTGTGTGTGTGTGCGCGCGTGCGTGTGTGTTTCCTGTTGTCCTATGAGGTGGTAATCCCTTTCACTTTTCTGTGACATTAGGCCCCGATGAGCAATCTCTCTTCTTTATGCTTTCCTCCTTCAGCTTCGGGTCTGAACTTTCTCCTTATTTTCCTTCTATGGCTCCTTCTCAGTCTTGTTGGCTGGGTTGCCCTTCTTTATTCTCTCAGGGCTCAGACATCCATCCACTGCTCTTTCCCCTTTGTGCCCCCCATTGACCATGACATTCACTTCTGAGGTTTCAGTCCCCATGGTGATATTTCCAAATGTATTGTTGCCTTCTGACTTGTCTCTTGAGCTATAGACACATTTCAGACATTCTTATTTTGATGGCCTAGATGTATGTTTGATTCACTATATTAGGACCAAAACAAAACAAAACAAAACAAAAAACCTTCACAAACCCAACCATAAAATTTAAGCAAGAAAATGAAAATTTTTTTTTATATAACTGGAATGTCCAAGACATATAAATTTCCAATTTCTGGCATGGCTCAATCCAGAGTTTCAAGCTGTGTTTCTGGGTGCTCTCTGTCTCCTTTTCTCTCTAGCTCTCTCTTGGTGTCTTTAACCTGGGCTTTAAGTCACTGCCAAGCTTTCTCCATGCTGTGGCAAGATGGTTCTGGCAGCCTCCACTCACATGCTACCCAGTTAGCAACCCTAGCTGAATGAAGATTTAAAAAAATAGAACTGGGGGCACCTGGGTGGCTCAGTAGGTAAAGCATCTACGTTCGGCTCAGGTCATGATCCCAGGGTCCTGGGATCCAGTCCCACGTCAGGCTCCCTGCTCAGCGGGGAGTCTGCTTTTCCTTCCATCCCTTCACCTGCTTGTGCTCTCTCACTGGCTCTCTCTCTCTCTCTCAAATAAATAAATAAAATATTAAAAAAAATAGATCTGGAAGAAAAGTGTTCAGGGAGATTGTTGTTGGTCCACTTTGGCACACATGCCTGCTACTGACCTGTTTACTTTAGTTGGGATACAATGGCAGGCATGACTATGTCATGGGTGGCTTCCTCTGGGCAGTGCTGAGTGGAAGGGATGAAGCTAGGCCCCATAAGCCACCCTGTTTGTGTTCTTCCTCCTTCTTTCTCGACATATAGAATCATTCATTGTTTCCCTGTGTCCTTAAAGCCTCTTTGACATCACCATTCCTTTGCCTGTACTATTCCCTAGGCTTCAGTCCTGATTCTTTTTCTAGCCAATTCCTGCCTTCCTTGGGGCCATCCTAGTTAGAGCTATTGTGTTGTCCCATTGCAATTATTAGCTGTCACTCTTGTACTCTAAACAGTGTCCTGGTTGAGATGATAAATTATATGGTCACACTGTTAATGAACCCTGACATGTCATCTGCTGCCAAAGGTACAGACCTGACTTCTGCTGAAATGACAACTGGGTGCCATAATCCAAAATTAGACAACTTGGGGTAAGGAGGGGAGGCGACTGGAAAACTTGGTCCCGGAGCAGGCACGTCCTGTACACAGCAGAAACCTGTGCAGCCATCCTGGCACTTGTGTGTACCAAATGTCACCAGCCAGTCAGCATTTGGAGGCTTGTTTCCCTAAATGAGACAGACAGTTGTTATTTTTTTTGGTTTTAAAAGACTGACTCCATTCCCAAGCCTCATCTTCCAGTATCTCAACTGTCGCTCTCTCCCTGGGAGGAAAATGACTTCCACTCACTGCTTGATCTTATCTCTTGCACTTAGGTTGAAAACACTATTTGACTCTAAAAGAAGCACCCTTCTAGGATTGCAATTTCAACATTTGTTGCTACCCTGGACTATGAGTCCTTCAAGGATGGGGACAATGTCTTGCTGTCATCGTGTCTCTGTCACCCACCACCAGTGCCTAGCATGGAGCAGAAGCTTGACATGTGTGTATTGAATGGGTGGACAGTGAATATGAATGAGATGGCCTTGAGTGAATTTGCCAGACTGGAGTGGGCTTTGCACTACTCTTCCATGGTCTCTGGATGTAGGGGTGGATTCATCTGGAAGTTGTCTCAGGAAATAGATGGCCTGGGCTTGAGATGTCTCAGTGACTTGGTAAAGATTTACCTTAGGCTTATTTCAGGAAGTTCGCCACCACTGCCAGGAAACCAAACTGCTCAAATGAGATCCTCCTGGGGAGAATCAATATTTATTAGCAGTTGTTTTAAAAAAGCACATGACATGATTTTCTCATCTCCCCAAATGATGAAATAGAGGCTTTACAGAAACTTGAATGAGTGAGGGAAGGATTGAAGGGATGATTGAATGAAGTAAGCAGGGAGGAGAGTCATTTATCTGTACACATAATTCCCATGTCTGGTTGCTTCTTCTAGCCTAGCATGGACCCCATGAGTCAGACTTTGCCAGCATGCTAGAGCTTATGGAATCCCAGGATCCATTCAGTCTTGCATTCCACTCTGTCATCCATATTAGTCATGATTAGCTCAGAACAGAAGCCACTCTAGGTATTTCAAGTAGGAAGAGGTTTAATACAGGGGATTAGCAATGTCTGTGGTTACTGGAAGGTGGAGATTTCTGTTTTCAGGAAACCAGAAGTGCAGACATCTCAAGGAAGTTGCCCCCCTGAACTCAGCTGCTGCTCCAAGGGGAGTGATTCCCAGAAGGCTGCCCGTGGTTGGCGATTCAGGTTTGCAGCATGGGAAAGGATGATTATCGAGGTTATCTCCCAAACATCTGCCTTCTGCCATAGGCCCAGGTGCCTGCAAAGAGTGCCCCTGGGAAATATTTACTTCTCTTTCTCCTCAGTCTTCCAGAGTCCCCCAAAAGCCTCTCTTTGGCAGAACTGATCCAGAACCATACTAGAAAGGGATTCTAGGGTGAGTTTGGAGCTTCTCCCCTAAGGGGCTGGGGTCAGGATGCTGCTGAGACAATTATAGTCAGTCCTGCCTATTTATGTATAGTCCACATGGACCCATGTCTGTCTATTCATTCCTTCATTCATCCAGTGAGTAATGAGGACCCGCCATTCCCCAGAGTCTGCACTTGTACTGAGCTTGCTTCTCTAAGAACTGTGAGCTCAGGTCTGCATCTCCTAATTTTTTTTCTATCCCCCACAGTATGTTGCACCGTTCGGGGCACACAAGCTGATGTGCAGTGATTGCCTGTTGACTTAGCAGACCTCAAACATGGCTAGCTTGCTATTTCCAGCAAAAGAGGGTGAAGTGAGAAACATAATTTCCATATGTCTGTATAGGTATATTATTTAGTATATATTTTTTGCATATAAAGCATTATAAAGGCATAATGTGTTAATTAAAGACTAAAAAAACTAAAATGGTAAAATATCATTTACCAAAATCATTTACCAGTATTTTTAGTTTGTTTTTTAATTATTTTTCCATTTTCTTTTAAATAGTATTAACATGTTATTTTTAATACTTTATAGTTTTTTTCTTAATGTTATAGGTATTTTAATATTATTTGTAAAATTTTAATATCTGAGGAAGAGTCAACTGAGTGGATTCATTATTATTTATTCAATCATTCTCCTAGTACTAAACATTTAGATTGTTTCCAATATTGGATTAGTGTTTAAGCCCTCATTCTTCATTCTGTCAGGCTGGTATAAAGAAACTCAGTTTTTCCCTTTTGTATTTAGGAAGAAACCCAGTTATTCCCTACTGTATGTTTATCCTGGGAGTCTCCTTTACTACTCACACAGCACACTTCACTTCTGATACTCCTGGTCACTAAATGTATGGGGGTTTTTCCCTACAACAAGCAATTCTCTGTGACACCAGCTGGATGTCCTACAATTTAACTCAGTTCTGACACTGACTACCCAGAGATAGCATCAGATCCCACAGGTTAAGGGCTCAGTCCCACAAGATGCCCCCCTCCCCCACACACACTTCAGATGCCAGTTGTGAGTTCAGGTTATCACTTGTGCTTCTGACCAAACAGCAACAGGTGGGAGGTTCCAACGACCCCTTCCTTGGGGTCAGTAATTTGCTAGAGTGGCTTGTAGAACTCAGGGCAACATGTTTACCAGTTTATTAAGAGCTATGATAAAGGATACAGGTGAACATCAGATGGAAGAAATACAGACGATGAGGTCCCGAGTGCAGGAGCTTCTGTCCCTATGGACTTGGGGTTCATCACCCTCCCTGCGTGTATGTATTGCCAACCTGGAAGCTCTCCGAACCCCACACACTATTGGGGTTTTATGGAAGCTTCCTCATGAAGGCATGATCAATTATGAACTCTCCCTCTCTGGAGGATAAGGGGTGGGGCTGAAAATTCCAAACTTCTAATCATGGCTTGTTCTTACCTGAGACCAGCCCCCATCCAGGAGCCATCCTGGAGCCCACCCAGAGTTGCCTCATTAGAACAAGAGATGCTCCCGGTCCTCTTACCACTTAGGAATAGAAGAGGGTTTTGAGAGCTCAGTTCTGGCAACTGGGGGCTGAGACCAATAAATACATTTCTTATTATTTCACAGCATTTTCTGTGGCTCAGCTCAGGGCTTGAGTTCCCCTCGCACCTCCCTGCCTTTGCCGGGGCTGCCTCTTTCCTCCATGGGCACTGCCTTCTTTCCCGACTCCGGATGATGTTTGGGCAGTGCTTGGCTCAGAGTGCCTGTTCTGCCTTTCCTTGTACTCACGGTACAAAACAGGGCTCAGAGGTTTCCCCCCAGGAAGTCTCTAATGGTTGCAGCTCAGTGTCCTGTCACCTACAGTAGCGCTTACCCCACATATGGTGCTGCTATTCTCGCCTGACTGTGAGCTCCTCAAGACGCAACAAGCCCCTTTCCCCGCCAAGCATCCATAGCAAGGTGCCTGGCACCTGTGGGTTCTCTGGACAGTGTTGAATAAGGGATAAAGGCGCACCACCCAGAGCGAGTTCCCTGGATGCAGACAAGGCTGGAGCTGGCGGAGTAAGCACAAGCCACCCTTCCTCTGCTGAAAGACAGGAAGAGGACTTGTGGAAGTTTCCTTTGTTGCCCTGTGGAGCAGGATGAACATTTTTAGCACTGAAAGTTCCAAGCTGAAGTGTTTTACCTTATCAGCGGATACCCATTCCCAGCATCTTTTTAAATGCTAATTAGAGTCTCCCCCCAGGGATATCTGGCAGATTCAGCTTCGCTCTGAATAATTTTCATCCTCTTTGTGCAGAGATGCAGGTGTGGAATGAGTGTTACCTGGATGCCCCAAGTCCTCTGATCTGCACTCCATGAACATTGCCTCACTTCAATTCCCTCCACCCACCGCCTCGCAGTGCCCACTCTTGCCGTGTGAGAAGGCTGCTCCTGCTGTCTCTCCCTGTGAAGAAGCCTGGGTAGAAAGAAAAGTGACTAGCATTGACCCTTGTAATCTCCATGAGCACCTTTTTGGGTAGGGTTTATCATCCCCATTTTAACAGATGAGGAACCTGAGACCCAGAGCCCTTTATGAACTTGCCCAAAGTCACAAAGGCTAAGGGGCAGAGGTGGGATTCAAACGTGTGCCTGATCCAAATTCCACGGGACCCACCAGATAAGAAAACCAACTACCCTTTATTGAAGACTTTTTGGGGCAGGTTCTGTTCTAAATAATGCTTAATGCATATTAACCATTTACTTTCTATGAACCTCCACGAACCTCCATGAGGGAGCCATCTCAGCCTTATTTGGCAGGGAGATGAAGAAATGAGGGCACCAGGGTAAGCAGCTGGTGTGAGCTCACAGGACCACTAAGCAGCTTCCCCTTCATGTCTCACTCACAGTCCTGCCTCTCCTGTACCTCTTCCTCCTCTGCCTGGTGTCTGTCCACTCAATTAAGGGCTGAGCTGTGTTTGGCTTGCTGTGTAGCGCAGCTAAGTATTTGTCCCAATAGAAACGATACAGGTTAGCCTGCAGCTCATCACCCATGCTTGGCCGGGGCTCTCTGTGGACACTGAGACTTACATTCTGGAAATCTCGGTCACTGAGCCACATGGCTGTGGTGTGATGGACAGTATACACCTTCTTCCCACCTGCTAGTAGCTCTAGAAGCTCTAGTTGAATAGAATTTCCTTTCATGTGGGCTGCATCTCCAATGTTCTGGTGTGTAGGAGCACATTCACCTCACTTTCCTAGCTTCCAGCAATGACTCTTGGCTGGCTTCCCACAACCTTACTTGCTGGCCTCCAGCCCATTGTTCACACGATAGAAGGATCATTAAAAAATGCAACGCTGATTATGTCACTCATTCCCTGAAAACGCTTTTGTGGCTTCCCGTGCTCTTCAGTTAATGGCCCCAATCCATGACTTGACCACTGCTTGCCACTGCCTGTCTGCCCTCACTGCTTCAGCCACACTGACCTTTTATTTTTTCTTTTTTATTTTTTTATTCTTATGTTAATCCCCATACATTACATCATTAGTTTTAGATGAAGTGTTCCATGATTCATTGTTTGTGCATAACACCCAGTGCTCCATGCAGAACGTGCCCTCCTCAATACCCACCACCAGGCTA
>NW_028046017.1:0-431 GCF_054177405.1 Leptonychotes weddellii
CCCAACAAACACAAGTCCAGAACCACATGGCTTCATTGATGAACTCTACCAAACAGTCAAAGAATGAATAGCAGTCTTCCTCCAACACCTCCAAAAATAGAAGCAGAGGGAACACGCCCACACTCAGTTTACGAGGCCATTACCCTGATACCAAAACAAGACGAGGAGGCCACAAGAAGAGAAAATCACAGGCCGGGGCGCCTGGGTGGCCCAGTCAGTTAAGCATCTGCCTTCGGCTCGGGTCATGGTCCCAGGGTCCTGGGATCGAGCCCCGCATCGGGCTCCCCGCTCAGCGGGGAGCCTGCTTCCTCTGCCTGCTTCTCCCCCTGCATGTGTGTGCTCGCTCTCTGTCAAATAAATAAAATCTTAAGAAAAAAGAAAATCACAGGCCAGTGGCCCTGATTCACACAAATGCAAACATCCTCAATAAA
>NW_028046018.1:0-431 GCF_054177405.1 Leptonychotes weddellii
GCTCGGTAATGAGGAGTACTCTGTAGAAGCAGAAGTAGGTGGTGTGCTCTTGACATTGTCAGTAGGCTTCCCCCACCCCCAATCCGCATCTTTTGATCTCTCCTGAGCTCTTTTACAGGTTCCTCAAATATCCTCTAAAATGTAGACAACAAAGCGATTGTTAAATTTCCCTCCTCTATTCTGCGTAAGAGAGTCTGAGTCCGAGCCCGCAGGCTCCTGGTTTCTAGTATTACCTGGGGCTAAATGTCTTTGAGTCAGAGTGGGAAGTTCTGTCTGTGGGGCTTCCCGCATGTAGAACTATCAATGGGGTATGCACACTATTAGGCTTGCGAGGTTCCTACAGGACAAGAGGGTATGAAAAGGTGGCAGGTAGAAGATGGATTTGTTTAATGGTTTAAAAGTCACATTTCATTCTAAAAGATGAGCTTGAA
>NW_028046019.1:0-431 GCF_054177405.1 Leptonychotes weddellii
GCTCGGTAATGAGGAGTACTCTGTAGAAGCAGAAGTAGGTGGTGTGCTCTTGACATTGTCAGTAGGCTTCCCCCACCCCCAATCCGCATCTTTTGATCTCTCCTGAGCTCTTTTACAGGTTCCTCAAATATCCTCTAAAATGTAGACAACAAAGCGATTGTTAAATTTCCCTCCTCTATTCTGCGTAAGAGAGTCTGAGCCCGAGCCCGCAGGCTCCTGGTTTCTAGTATTACTTGGGGCTAAATGTCTTTGAGTCAGAGTGGGAAGTTCTGTCTGTGGGGCTTCCCGCATGTAGAACTATCAATGGAGTATGCACACTATTAGGCTTGCGAGGTTCCTACAGGACAAGAGGGTATGAAAAGGTGGCAGGTAGAAGATGGATTTGTTTAATGGTTTAAAAGTCACATTTCATTCTAAAAGATGAGCTTGAA
>NW_028046020.1:0-431 GCF_054177405.1 Leptonychotes weddellii
TGGGTGGCTCAGTTGGTTAAGCGACTGCCTTCGGCTCAGGTCATGATCCTGGAGTCCCTGGATCGAGTCCCGCATCGGGCTCCCTGCTCGGCAGGGAGCCTGCTTCTCCCTCTGACCCTCCCCCCTCTCATGTGCTCTCTGTCTCTCTCATTCTCTCTGTCTCAAATAAATAAATAAAATCTTAAAAAAAAAAAAAAAAAAAGAAGTCAATGTGGCAATGGGTAATGTCCCGAGGGTATACCGGGTGCCTTCTGAGCTTCCCATCCTTTTTCTCTCCAACTACTGTATAACATTTCTCCAAATCCATCCAGCTTTCCGAGACTGCCCTGGGCTACACATTTTTCCTAAACTACTTACACTCCAGTGCTCATGTGGCCACTTGATCACACGCTTTGTTTTAAAAGGTATATAGGTTAGTTGACCCTTTCTCC
>NW_028046021.1:0-431 GCF_054177405.1 Leptonychotes weddellii
GCCCTCCATCATCCAGTCGGGGTGGTTGGCGGACTGTCAGAGACAAATCATTCAGCGGCCGTGGCTCTGAGTGGTGTCCTACGCCCTGGGGTCGAACGGCTGTTACAGAGCTGTGGTGCTGCCTGGTCCCTCCGTCCCAGGGCTCAGGGTTGACAGCATGAAAGGGAAAGGCGTCATGGCCAGAGCTCCCCGACACCCTCCAACCTTCATCGGGGCGGGGAGAAAGGCCCGGCTGGTGGCGGCCTGCTGCGGGCTGGGGCGAGGGGCCTCTTCGGGGAAGGCTCACCCTGCCACGGGGAGCACAGTGGCTTCCTCGGGCGCCGTTGGCAGGTTTAAGCCACAGACACCCGAGACACAGGGGCGGGAAGGAACAAAGGCGGACGTGAAACAGAACAGGGGTGTGGGAGGAGAGAGCGGGGCTATGGCCTCCC
>NW_028046022.1:0-431 GCF_054177405.1 Leptonychotes weddellii
TGTCTCTCTCATTCTCTCTGTCTCAAATAAATAAATAAAATCTTTAAAAACAAAAAAAATGAATTCCTTTAACCACAGCAGTTACTCAGTAGACCCTGGGGGAAATAATTAAAGCAGGAAGCTAATATAACACTATGTTATATGTATTGTGTGTGAACTATACTGGAATTATAATAAAAGAGCAAAAGAATCCCCCAAACCAGAAACAAAAATTCCCAACACCAAACCAAATCAAACAAATTTCCCACCCTGCGTGCCTAGGATGTGGCCTTCAACCTCATGCTCCAAGATGGCAGCTAGTGTTACAGGATGTTCCAAGCAGCAGGATGAAGGAAGGGACCAGAGTATCTTTTTACCAGATTTCTGTTTACATTCCATTGGCAAGAGAGTAATCCCATAGCCACACTTATATGGGAGTACAGGGAGGGAAG
>NW_028046023.1:0-431 GCF_054177405.1 Leptonychotes weddellii
TTTTTTTTTAAGATTTTATTTATTTATTTGAGAGAGAGAGAATGAGAGAGAGCAAGCACATGAGAGGGGGGAGGGTCAGAGGGAGAAGCAGACTCCCCGCCGAGCAGGGAGCCCGATGCGGGACTCGATCCAGGGACTCCAGGATCATGACCTGAGCCGAAGGCAGTCGCTTAACCAACTGAGCCACCCAGGCGCCCTATTTTTTTAAGATTTTATTTATTTATTTGAGAGCGTGAGAGAGAGAAGGAGCAGAGGGAGAGGGAGAATCAGTCTCTCCGCTGAGCAGGGAGCCCGATGTGGGGCTTGATCCCAGGACCCCGGGATCACGACCTGAGCCGAAGGCAGATGCTTAACCGACTGAGACACCCAGGCGACCTGTAGTAAAAGTTATTAAAAAACAAACAAACAAAAATCCCCCTCCAAAAAACCCA
>NW_028046024.1:0-431 GCF_054177405.1 Leptonychotes weddellii
AGCCGTACCAGTGCACCTGAACAGGGCCAACAGATAGAGCAACAGGATCAAATTGGGGATGTATCATCATGAGCGAGGTCTACATTAGTTATAGTTGTATTATAAAAGCAATTTATTAATGTTTATTTGCTAATACTATTCGAATGAAAGCCATAATAGCAAAATTTAACGTCTTGAGCATTACAGACTGTATTTGATAGATGAAATAGGCTTAAAATAAGGGATAGCCTTTGGTTTTTTATCTTAATCTTTCAAAAACCATATTTTTAGTATATGTTAAAGGATATTTCAACGTAAATATTCTTTAATCGGAGCGTTTTAAAGACTCATCTTTGAATATAGATGATTTTTTTAAATTCCGTAGATTCGCATGAATGAAAGAATTTGCCTAAAACATTAATAACTTATAATAAAAGATCCTACCCATGAAA
>NW_028046025.1:0-431 GCF_054177405.1 Leptonychotes weddellii
AGTCTAGCAATCTACATAACCACAGGCCACTTGTGCAAATAAGCACGGATGCACATACGTGTGGAATAATCACCTCTGTGAACTCGGCAGCTTAGACCAAGTATCAAAAAATGGTCATATATATATTTTTTCAAGTAGTGTTAGGTTCACAGCAAAACTGATAGGAAGGGACGGAGATTTCCCATAGACCTCCTGACGCTGCACACACAGCCTCCCCGTTAGCAACATCCCTACGAGATGGGACGTTCGTTACCAGTGGACCTACATGGACAGGTCATCGCCCCGCAGAGTCCATGTTGTGCGGCTCATTCGCTCCTGGTGCTGCGGGCAAACCTGTGACCGAAGGGCCGCATCACGATGGGGCCACACGGAGTCCTCTCGCTCCCCTGGAAACCCCCGGTTCATCCTCCCAACCCCCGGGAACACGGGTC
>NW_028046026.1:0-431 GCF_054177405.1 Leptonychotes weddellii
CCCATATACAGTTTTTGCCATATCTGTATATGGCACTGAGATATTTAATATATTATTGTATATTTACTATTTCTTTGAATTAACTCACTTTTTAAAATTTTTTTTTATTGTTATGTTAATTGCCATACATTGCATCATTAGTTTTTGATGTAGTGTTCCATGATTCATTGTTTGTTCATAACACCCAGTGCTCCATGCAGAACGTGCCCTCTTTAATACCCATCACCAGGCTAACCCATCCGCCCACTCCCCTCCCCTCTAGAACCCTCAGTTTGTTTTTCAGAGTCCATCATCTCTCATGGTTTGTCTCCCCCTCCGATTTCCCCCCTTCATTCTTCCGCTCCTGCTATCTTCTTCTTCTTCTTTTTTTTAAACATACATTGTATTATTTGTTTCAGAGGTACAGATCTGAGATTCAACAGTCTTGCACA
>NW_028046027.1:0-9330 GCF_054177405.1 Leptonychotes weddellii
TTTTTTATAAAGATTTTATTTATTTATTTGAGACAGAGAGAATGAGAGAGAGAGAGCACATGAGAGGGGGGAGGGTCAGAGGCAGAAGCAGGCTCCCTGCCGAGCAGGGAGCCCGATGCGGGACTCGATCCAGGGACTCCAGGATCATGACCTGAGCCGAAGGCAGTCGCTTAACCAACTGAGCCACCCAGGCGCCCAACATTATTACATTTTTGACTATATTCTCTATGCTATACTTTTTATCCTCGTGACTTATTTTATAACAAGATGTTTGTATCTGTTAATGCTCTTCACCTATTCACCCTATTATTTCTTTAATTGAAAGGATTTTTGAGATAATATTGTGTTACAACAAGATTGTTGGTGCCAAACACTTTTTGTACAATTTTTTCTTTCTAGTGTTTTTCTTCATCGATTATAAAAACAATGCATACCCATTTTATAAATTTTGAAAAAAATTATAAAGAAAATGAAAGTCTCTTTATAATCCTACCATCTTGAGATATAATCCCTGCTAACAAGGAAACAAACACCTTTACGAGTATTTCTATACATTTTTATATATTTGAAATAATATTTATGATTTTTGTACCATTTTAACTCAAGATTATATCATAAGCATCTTTTATGTTATTATATAGGTTTTTGAAATATAATATTAAATGGCTATATAATAGTCTATCACATGGACTTTCCATAAATTTTTTTCTTCTTTTTTTTATTATGGTAAAGACATGTACCATAAAATGGAACATTTTAACCATTTTTAAGTGGACAGTTCAGTAGTGTTGAGTACATTTACATTGTTGTTTGCATACAAATTTTTATAGCCTCATTATTCACAAGAGCCCAAAAGTAGAAACCTCTCAAGTGTCCATCAACTAATGAACAAGTAAACAAAATCTGGTTTATCTATATAATGAAGTATTATTCAGCCATAAAAAGGAGTAGGTACTGAAACATGGGAGAACCTAGAAAACATTATGCTACATGAAAGAAGCCAATCAACAAAAGACCACACATATTGTATGATTCTGGTCTTTTTAAAGATTTTATTTATTTATTTCACAAAGAAGGAGATTTAAGAGAGAGAGAATGAGCAGGGGGAGGGGCAGGCAGAGGGTAGAGGGAGAAACAGGCTTCCTGCAGAGCAAGGAGCCGGATGCAGGGCTCAATCCCAGCACCCTGGGACCATGACCTGAGCCAAAGGCAGACGCTTAACCAACAGAGCCACCCAGATGCCCCTATATGATTCCATTTTTATGAAGTGTCCAGAATAGGCAAATTTATAAAGGCAGAAAATAGATTAGTGATTGATTAGGGTCTTGGAGGGATGAAAGTTGGGGGATGATAGCTAAAGGGCATGGGATAGCTTTTTGAAGTGATGAAAATGTCCTAAAATTAACTGTGGTGATGACTGCACACTTTAGTGAATATACTAATAACCAGTGAAGTGTGTATACTTTAAAGGGGCGTATTGTATGGTATATGAATTACATTTCAATAAAGCTGTTATTATAAAAAAAAATCCATGAGTCTATACTAATTCTAAATAAATAAATGGTATAACAAAGATCTTTGTTACAGAATGCCAACTAATAAACATAGAATGAATAATAGAAGTAGAATATCATGACTTTATAACCACCATATTAATAATTGACTCTTGCAAGAAACATTGATGGATCCTATAACCATTGAGTGAAGCAGGATATTCAACACAATCTCAAGTATCTCCCCCACCGATTATATTAATTACGAAGAGGAAAAGGTAATATTACAATGAGGAAATCTGGCAGACATCACCTTAACCAAATGAAGGGATACAGCAATTATGATGGGACAGACTGACATATGGTATTCCCTGATGTAATGTACTGAAAAGAGTACAATATAATGTATGCAACATTCCTGCCAACAATGTTTATCTTAAATCTATTCAAGAGGAAACAAACCAAATGGAGGGAAATTCTGCAAGACAACTCTCATGATTCTTCAAAAACATCAAGAGAGATGAAAAAAATAGTTCTAGGTTAGAGTGGAGGAGATTTAAGAGATTTCTGGCAAGAAAATATAACACAGGGTCACCTGGGTGGTTCAGTCGGTTAAGCATCTGCCTTCGGCTCAGGTCATGATACCAGGGTCCTGGGATCGAGCCCCGCATCGGGCTACCTGCTTGGCCAGATGCCCCACGTTGGTGGTATTCTTGCCAAAAATGCACAGCCTTAATTTAATCAGAGCAAACAGCAGAGGAACCCAAACTGAGAAACACGCTAACAAAATAAATGGCCAGTACTCTTCAAAAGGGTGAAGATCAAAAGGGATGAAGGGGAGTGGGAGGTCCGGCTCCCAGTTAGGGGATGAATAAGTCACAGGGATGAAAGGTACAGCATAGGGAATGTAGTCAATGGTACTGTAACAGCCTTGTATGGTGACAGATGGGAGCTATGCTTGTGGTGAGCAGAGCACAGAGTTGTTGAATCACTATATTGTACACCTGAAACTAATGGAACACTGTGTGTCAACTATACTTTGATTTTTAAAAAAGCCTCAGGATCAAGAAAGGCAAAGAAAGACTGAGATGCTACCTAGGTTGGAGAAGGTTGGAGAAGACTAAAGAAACATGACAACTAAGTAGACTACGGGATCCTGGATTTGGATCCCAAACTATTAAGAGACATTAGCGGGAAAACTGGCAAAACTCCAAAAAGACCTGTGGATTAGTTAATGGTACTGAATCAGTATTAATGTCCTGGTTTTGGTAACTTACTATATGGTTAAGTAAGATACTAACATTAGGGGAAACTTGGTCAAGGAATTCTCTTATCTTTTTACAACTTTTTTGTACATCTAATTTAAAAGATTATTTAATGTGAGATAATAAAAAACGTTAATAAGCAGTGACTCTAGGTAAAAGGCATAGGTTATCAATTTACTTTTCTTGCTAGATTTCAGCATATTAAAATTTTTTCAAAATAAGAAACTAGAGGGAAAAAACAAGAAAACAGACATTTTGTGTAATGCGCATTTCAGGGTACACTTAAAAATCCACATGCCCTTTAATCTAGCACCTAATTTACACACACAGTATTTCTAAGGAATGGAGATGGTATGGAACAATAACGAAATTTACCCAAGACAAATCTGAGACACTTAGAGCCTACTTTAAAACGTTACTCACTGAATTGCTAGTCTAGAGCTGGACCTAACAGACCATGTTGCCAAATAGTTTGAAGCATTTAGTAACGTATCAACGACCTACTAGATTCTAGGATCACTCTATACTTTTAACATTCCTATCAAGTTCTCTCAGCGCGCAAAAAAAAAAAAAAAAAGGAATAGATTTTTCGAACACAAAGTCCATTGCTGCTATCCAGTCAGGGAAGGCTTCTTGCTGCCTCCTACATGGTGCCAGATAATCAGGATGCTGTAATCAGCACTTAGCTGCAATTTGGCCAGTGATGCAGGAGGCTAAACAGGCTCCTTCTGTGGTACTGGAGAGAGTAAACAACACCCTTGCCAGAAACGCAGCAGGCTAAGACTTGCAAAACTGAAGGCTGTGAGCAGTCCGTGGCTTTTCTCATAGTAACTTGAGTGAGCACTTCCTTTGCTGATTATAATATTGCTTCATAATATCACAAATGATACTTTTTAGTCTCAGGAATTAGTTAAGAAAGGAGAAGGAAAGGCTTACCCTACTTTATTTTAATAAATGCAATAAATGCCAATGTGGATTGAGAAAGGGGACAACTTAGAAGGCAATTCATATTTATTTTAGTTAGAGGCATTCATAATTATAAATCTTTAGTCATTAGCTGCCTGTATGGAGTTACAATAAAAACAATTTATGAAAATCTGGTTCAACTCTATCAGGAACAAATGTACTATGTGTGCTAAGGAATTATTAAAAAGGTGATATTACAGGGGCTCCTGGGTGGCTTAGTCAGTAAGCGTCTGCCTTCGGCTCAGGTCATGATCCCGGGGTCCTGGGATCGAGCCCCACATCGGGCTCCCTGCTCGGTGGGAAGCCTGCTTCTCCCTCTCCCACTCCCCCTGCTTGTGTTCCCTCTCTCGCTGTGCCTCTCTCTCTGTCAAATAAATAAATAAAACCTTTAAAAAAAAAAAAAAGGTGATAAATCAGAAAAGATGAAGGAAAAAAGGTTTAGTAACTGAAGACAAGTAATTACATAAAGCAATGTAATTTTTAAATTCTTAAATCTAGTCAGTTATTCATACTTAATCAAAGACTTGACTCCCACTTCTGGGAGAAAAACTATAGGTTTGATTATGCCTTTTACTTAAATACACATACTTCATAAAAAAAAAACTTTTAGTGAGACTACATCAAGGTAAAAAGTTTCTGCACAGCAGAGGAAACAATAAACAGAATGAAAAGGTAACCTATTGAATGGAAGGAAATATTTGCAAATCATATAGCTGGTAAGGGGTTAAAATCCAAAATAAATAAAGAACTCGTACAATAGCAAAAAACCCCCAATAATCTGATTTGAAAATAGGCAGAAGATCTGAATACACATTTTTCCAAAGACGGACAGATGGCCAACAGGTACATGAAAAAGTGCTCAATATCACTGATCATCAGCAAAATGCAAATGAACACCACAGTGAGATATCACCTCACATCTGTCAGAATGGCTAATATCAAAAAGACAAGAGGGGCACCTGGGTGGCTCAATTGGTTAAACAGCTGCCTTCAGTTCAGGTCATGACCCCAGGGTCTTGGGATCAAGCCCAGCGGCAGGCTCCCTGCTTGGCGGGGAGCCTGCTTCTCCTTCTGCCCTGCTTGTGCGCTCTCACTCTCTCAAATAATAAAATCTTTTTTTTTTTTTAAGATTTTATTTATTTATTTGACAGAGAGAGAGACACAGCGAGAGAGGGAACACAAGCAGGGGGAGTGGGAGAAGGAGAAGCAGGCTTCCCGCCGAGCAGGGAGCCTGATGCGGGGCTCGATCCCAGGACCCTGGGACCATGACCTGAGCCAAAGGCAGACGCCTAATCTTAAAAAAAAAAAAAAAAAGACAAGAAATAACAAGTGTTGTTGAGGATGTGGAGAAAAGGGAACCCTATGTACTGCTGGTGAGAATGTAAATTGGTGCAGCCACTGTGGAGCCTGGGTGGCTCAGTCGGTTAAGTATCTGCCTTTGGCTCAGGTCATGATCCCGGGGTCCTGAGATGGAGCCCCATGTCAGGCTCCCTGCTCAGTGGGGAGTCTGCTTCTCCCGCTCTCTCTACCCCTTCCCTTGACTTGTTCTCTCCCTCTCTCTCAAATAAATAAATAAAAATCTTTTAAAAAATTAAAAATAGAGCTTCCATATGATCCAATAATTCTATTTCTGGGTATTTATCTGAAAAAGAAAAGC
This sequence comes from Leptonychotes weddellii, assembly GCF_054177405.1. NCBI lineage: Eukaryota > Metazoa > Chordata > Mammalia > Carnivora > Phocidae > Leptonychotes > Leptonychotes weddellii. The sequence goes on from NW_028046027.1 coordinate 5,382, forward strand.
CTTAACTTGAAAAGATACATGCACCCCATGGTCACTGCAGCATTATTTACAATAGCCAAAGAGTAAAGCAAAGGAAACACAAATACTGTATTATCTCACTTATCTGTGGAATCTAAAACAAACAAACAAAATAAAAAAACCAAGCTCATAGATAGAGAGAACAGACTGGTGGTTGCCAGAGGCAGATGGGGACTAGGCAAAATGGGTGAAGGGGATCAAAGGGTTATAAAATAAATAAATTATAAAATAAGTAAGTCATGGAGATGTAATGTATGGTTAATAATAATGTATTGCATATTGGAAAGTTGCTAAGAGAGATCTTTAAAGCATTCATCACAAGAAAAAAACAAATTTTGTAACTATATGGTTATGAACATCAACTACACTTACTGTGGTGATCATTTCACTTTTACGTACAAATATTGAATCATTATGCTGTACACCTGAAACTAATATAATGTTACGTATCAATCATACCTCAATAAAAAATATTTTCTCCTCATCTGGGGCTTTTGTGCTGCAAAAGATATTCTTATGAAATTTAAAGGGCCAGCCTCAGATGAGGAGAAAATATTTGCAAAATACATATCTAACACAGGATTTATATTTAAAATCAAAAGTAGGCTTATCAGTTTACTAAGAAGACAACCCAATTAAAAATTGGACAAAAGGTTTCAACATTGATTTCACAAAAGAAGAAATATGAATGGTCAATAAGTACAAGGAAAGACGCTCAATATGATGAGTCATTACGGAAATGCATATTAAAACCACAATGAAATATCAATACATAACCAATGGAAAGGCTAGAAATTAAAGACTGACCATCAGTGTTGGTGAGGATGTAGAGCAACTTGAACTCACATGGCTGGTCAACCAGCAGGTATATGCAAAATGCACAACCACTTTCAGGTACTTTCTTTAAAATGCCAAACATATACCAACTATTTGATCCAAGCACTCCACTCCGAAATTTACCTAAGACATCATAAAGGCATATGTCCACAAAAACAAAAACAAAAAACAAAACTATCCATGGATGTTCACAGCAGCTTTATTTTTTTTTTTAGCAGCTTTATTTGTATTAGCCAAAACGTGAAAACGACCCAAATGTCCATCATCGGATGAATAGATAAATTTTATGAGGGATACTGGGCGCCTGGGTGGCTCAGTCGTTAAGCGTCTGCCTTCGGCTCAGGTCATGATCCCAGGGTCCTGGGATCGAGCCCCGCATCATGCTCCCTGCTCTGCGGGAAGCCTGCTTCTCTCTCTCCCACTCCCCCTGCTTGTGTTCCTTCTCTCACTGTTGTCTCTGTCAAATAAATAAATAAAATCTTTAAAAATATATATTTAAAAAAAAATTTATGAGGGATACTATGTGGCCATATACAAGAAAAAACTACTGATACACACGACAAAATGGATGAATATCAACATCATTCTGCTAAGTACAAGAAAGAGAACACACTGTAAGATGACACTTAGAAGATACAAATTCTAGAAGATACAAACTAATCAGTAGTAACAAAAAGCAGTGGGTATCTGAGAGTAAGAAGGAAGGATGGATTATAAAGGGGCAAAAGGAAACTTTTGGGGTTCATTATCTTGACTGTAGTGATGGTTTCACAGGGGTATACATGTGTCAAAACTTATCAACATGTACAGTTCAAATGTGGGGTTTGATGTATGTCAATTATAAATCTATTTTTTTTTAATGTTTTATTTATTTATTCATGAGAGTCAGAGAGAGAGAGAGAGAGGCAGAGGGAGAAGCAGGCACCCCGCGGAGCAGGGAGCCCGATGCGGGACTCGATCCCAGGACCCCGGGATCATGACCTGAGCCGAAGGCAGACGCTTAACCATCTGAGCCACCCAGGCGCCCTAAATCTATTTTTTAAATCCACCTACAATGGGAGTTAAACAAGTAAATAATTCAGTCCAGTTTCAACTACAGCATGGGTGTCAATATAATGTTAAACCAATGCAAACTATATATATTAAGCTTTTGCAAACTATAATGATGGAAAATCTCCAACGGGGCGCCTGGATGGCTCAGTCGTTAGGCATCTGCCTTTGGCTCAGGTCATGATCCCAGGGTCCTGGGATCAAGCCCCACATCAGGTTCCCTGCTCAGCGGGAAGCCTGCTTCTCCCTCTCCCACTCCCCCTGCTTGTGTTCCTGCTCTCGCTATCTCTCTGTCAAATAAATAAATAAAATCATAAAAAAAAAAGAGAAAAATCTCCAACACATTAAATGTTAAATATAACTCCAATGTGTTCCCATGCACATACTTCAGGCCTTTTATAAATATTTGGAAATAAAGATCTAAGATCAGGCTTGCCTCAAAAATATGCACAATAAATAAGCACGCAAGTTGGAGGGGTGCCTGCTGGCTCAGTTGGAAGAGCATGTGACTCTTGATCTCAAGGTCGTGAGTTCAAGCCCCATATTGGGTTGTAGAGATTATTTAAATAAACAAACTTAAAAAAAATTTTTTTTAAGCATGTAAGTTGGAGAATAAAACATACCATATGAATTAGGTTTCAGCTACTCTGTTATTCCTCTCCTAAGAGGGCCCAAGGGCCACAGAGTTCTTTCCTTAGGTGAGGTAACAATTTGAGAAGCAAATTCTCATCCTCCTCTCCAACTGTACTCATAAAAATACACATGCTCCATCTCTCTTCCTATCACAGAGGAAGATGTTCCTCTACATAAAGTGAACTCTGATACTGGTGAACTGATTCTGGCCCCTGTTTTCCCAGAATTACAATGAATACTACTCCTCTATCTTCAGCCTCTCCATCTCTAGTAGCTTCTTTCCTTGGCTCATAATAATTCTTTAAAAAGCTACCTTCCTAGACTTTATCTATCTATAAAGCTATTAATCAATCTCCACTTCCCATCATCATCAAATAACTTCAAGATAATCAACACTTGCTGTCACTATTTCAACTATAATTACCTTCTCAACTCATTGCAGTCTGGCTCTATTCCCTCATTCTCCTGAAACTCATCCTCTAATTGCCAAAAATAATAGTTTGTTTTTACCTTTCATTCCTGCTTGACTTGCCTGAAGTACTTGACAAAAAAACCCCACCAGCTCCTTACTGAAACTCTCTCCTCTCTTGTTTTCTTGAAAACTCCTTAGTTCTACTCTTACCTAGCTGCTCCTTTCACTAAATTCACTCAGCAACTATTAAGCATGCCCTAAATACCAGGCACTAAGGATACAGGAATGAACAAGGAATTAGTTTCAGCCTTCACGATACTTACACCCCTTTACTTTCCGTCCTCTTCCATTGACCATTATTGTAGTCGGGATTACATGCTGATCTACAGGCCTGTCCTATGTCATCTATCTATTGCCATGACTGATAACCCCAAATCTTTATCTCTGGCAGCCACACTAAACTTGGCCCTAATATCTAGTTGACCCCGAACCAAGCACATATGGGGCAGACTCCAAGCAATCCTGGCAAGACTAAAAACCAAACTGAGATTTCAGCTGCTGTCTTCCAGCCCAGTTTGCAGTTAAAGAGATCAAATAAATGATCTACCTTTAAACAAACCAACCGAAAAAAAAAATCAACAGTCTTCATGGGAAAATAACAGAATCCAGAGTATTTACAATGTACCATGCATAATGTTCAGTACACAATAAAAAATTATTCCATATCCAAAGAAACAGGAAAAATATGATATATCAGTAGATATTATCCAATCTGAAGAACAGGGAAGAAACTGGTTTTGTTTTTTTTTTTTTAAAGATTTTATTTATTTATTTATTGGAGAGTGAGCGAGAGAGAAACAGCATGAGAGAGGAGAGGGTCAGAGGGAGAAGCAGGCTCCCCACTGAGCAGGGAGCCCGATGCGGGACTCGATCCCAGGACCCTGGGATCATGACCTGAGCCGAAGGCAGTCGCTTAACCAACTGAGCCACCCAGGCGCC
>NW_028046028.1:0-431 GCF_054177405.1 Leptonychotes weddellii
AGTAATGATGCTATTTTATTTTATTTATTTATTTATTTATTTATTTATTTAAAGATTTTATTTATTTATTCATGAGAGACAGAGAGAGAGAGAGGCAGAGGGAGAAGCAGGCTTGCAGCCGAGCAGGGAGCCCGATGCAGGACTCGATCCCAGGACCCTGGGACCATGACCTGAGCCGAAGGCAGACGCTTAACCATCTGAGCCACCCAGGCGCCCTATTTATTTATTTTTAAAAAATATTTTATTTATTTGACAGAGAGAGACACAGCAAGAAAGGGAACACAAGCAGGGGGAGCAGGAGAGGGAGAAGCAGCCTTCCCTGTGGAGCAGGGAGCCCGATGCGGGGCTCGATCCCAGGACCCTGGGATCATGACCTGAGCCGATGGCAGACGCTTAACGACTGAGCCACCCAGGTGTCCCTGTAATGACGC
>NW_028046029.1:0-431 GCF_054177405.1 Leptonychotes weddellii
TTTCAATACCAGTCAAGTAATAATGGGACAAGAATCAAATAAACAGGGGGCGCCTGGGTGGCTCAGTTGGTTGAGCTTCTGCCTTCGGCTCAGGTCACGATCCTGGAGTCCCGGGATCGAGCTCCCTGCTCAACGGGGGGTCTGCTTCTCCCTCTGACCCTCTTCCCTCTCATGCTATCTCTCATTCTCTTTCTCTCAAATAAATAAAATCTTTAAAAAAAAAAAAAAAGAGCACGCCTGGGTGGCTCAGTCGTTAAGCGTCTGCCTTTGGCTCAGATCATGATCCTGGAGTCCCTCGATTGAGTCCCGCATCCAGCTCCCGGCTCAGCAGGGAGTCTGCTTCTCCCTCTGACCCTCCCCATCTCATGCTCTCTCTCTCTCTCTCTCATTCTCTCTCTCAAATAAATAAATAAAATCTTTAAAAAAAAAAA
>NW_028046030.1:0-431 GCF_054177405.1 Leptonychotes weddellii
CCTTAGGGGGAAAGCTCTCAGTTTTTCCCCATTGAGAATGATATTCGACATACTGCCTTTAAACTATGACTCTGAAATCTTCATTTCTACTCTAAAGAGATTACCTTCCTGCACACAATCTGTTCCTCCTTTTGTTTTGTCTATTTCAGAGAACAGGATTACCTCCACCCAGAAGCTAAAGCCAGAACCTGGTTGACATCCCAGATTCTTCCTGTCACCTGATCCTCCAATTTAATTGGTAACCATGGTCGGCCTTTAAGTAGCTCTCATATCGATTCCCTCCTTTCAAATCCTACAACTTCTGCCTTAAATCGAGTCTTCATAATATCTTGTCTGGATATGGTAGATATTTTATAACCAGTTCATCTTGCCAGCTAGCCTTTTCAATGTCATCCTCCAAATCCCTCCTAGAATGATCATTGAAAATGCAA
>NW_028046031.1:0-431 GCF_054177405.1 Leptonychotes weddellii
AATAATTCTGTGTCCTTTCCTTTTAGAGAGTCAGGGGTTTGAAATAGGGCTTATTCCAAAAGAGGCCCTATTTGCCAGATTCTTTTTTTTTTTTTAATTTTATTATGTTCTGTTAGTCACCATACAATACATCATTAGTTTTTGATGTGGTGATCCACGATCCATTGTTTTCGTATAACACCCAGTGCTCCATGCAGTACGTGCCCTCCCTAATACCCATCACCGGGCTAACCAATTCCCCCCCACAAACCCTTTTGTTTCTCAGAGTCCGTAGTCTGTCATGGTTCATCTCTCCCTCCAGTTCCGCCCCCCTCATTTTTCCCTTCCTTCTCCTAGTGTCCTCCATGCTATTCCTTATGTTCCACAAATAAGTGAAACCATATGATAATTGACTTTCTCTGCTTGACTTATTTCACTTAGCATTATCTCCT
>NW_028046032.1:0-431 GCF_054177405.1 Leptonychotes weddellii
CCATTTACAATTGCACCCCAAACCATAAGATACCTAGGAATAAATCTAACCAAAGAGGCAAAGAATCTGTACTCAGAAAACTATAGAATACTCATGAAAGAAATTGAGAAATGGAAAAATGTTCCACGCTCATTGATTGGAAGAACAAATATTGTGAAAATGTTTATGCTACCTAGAGCAACCTACACAGTTAAAGCAAACCCTATCAAAATACCATCCACCTTTTTCAAAGAAATGGAACAAATAATCCTAAAATTTATATGGAACCAGAACAGACCCTGAGTAGCCAGAGGAATGTTGAAAAAGAAAAGCAAAGCTGGTGGCATCACAATTCTGGACTTCAGGCTATATTACAAAGCTGTCATCATCAAGACAGTATGGTACTGGCACAAAAACAGACACATAGATCAATGGAACAGAATAGAGAACCC
>NW_028046033.1:0-431 GCF_054177405.1 Leptonychotes weddellii
GTAACAGAGACCATCACATGTCACTTGAACTTCTGGCAGTTTGCTATTAAGCATCATGACTTTTTTTTTTTTTTAATTTTATTATGTTATGTTAGTCACCATACAATACATCATTGGTTTTTGATGTGGTGATCCACGATCCATTGTTTTCGTATAACACTCAGTGCTCCATGCAGTACATGCCCTCCTTAATACCCATCACCGGGCTAACCAATCCCTCCTCCCCTCTCCCTTCTAAAACCCCTGTCTGTTTCTCAGAGTCCATAGTCTCTCATGGTTCATCTCTCCCTCCAATTCCCTTCCCCCCATTTTTCCCTTCCTTCTCCTAATGTCCTCCATGTGCTATTCCTTCTGTTCCACAAATAAGTGAAACCATATGATAATTGCTTGACTTATTTCACTTAGCATAATCTCCTCCAGTCCCATCCATG
>NW_028046034.1:0-431 GCF_054177405.1 Leptonychotes weddellii
GGGCGCCTGGGTGGCTCAGTTGGTTAGGCGACTGCCTTCGGCTCAGGTCATGATCCTGGAGTCCCGGGATCGAGTCCCGCATCGGGCTCCCTGCTCAGCGGGGGGTCTGCTTCTCCCTCTGACCCTCTTCCCTCTCGTGCTCTCTCTCTATCTCATTCTCTCTCTCAAATAAATAAATAAAATCTTTAAAAAAAAAAATAAAGAGCAGAAGCTGTAATTTTGCTAAAGCCCAATTCATTTTTTTCTTCTATAGTTTGTATTTTTTGTCTTTTATGTCCAACTTAAGAGTTTTTAAGGGTGCCCGTGTGGCTCAGTCAGTTGAGTGTACAGTTATTTTTTTTTTAAGATTTTATTTATTTGAGAGAGAGAGCTCCAGAGAGCAAGAGCAGGGGGGAGGGACAGAGGGAGAGGGAAAAGCAGGCTCTGCATTG
>NW_028046035.1:0-431 GCF_054177405.1 Leptonychotes weddellii
ACAAACATAAAGTTTACGGTCTTAACCTTCCTTAAGTGTACAGGTCACTGGTATTAAGTACATTCATCTTGTTGGGTATCGCCCCCACCATCCAGCTCCAGAACTCTTTTCATTTGGTAAAACTGAAACTCTGTCCCCATTAAACACGGACTCCCTCTCCCCCAGCCTCTAGTACCTGCCATCTACTTTTTTTTTTTTTAAATCTCCTTTCCCTCCAACACCACCCAGGCTCCGGTAACCACCATTCTACCCTCTGTTACTATGAGTTCAGCTTTTTTTTTTTTTTTTTTTTTTTAGATTCTACAACTCAACAGCAGTAAAATCCAACAACCCATTTTTAAGTTGGGCAAAGAAGCTGAACAGACATTTTTCCAAAGAAGACATACAGACGGCCAACAGGTACACGAAAACGTACTGGACATCACTCATCA
>NW_028046036.1:0-431 GCF_054177405.1 Leptonychotes weddellii
CCAACCCTGAACCCCCAAAATGCCTCCAGACGCCCCCTGGGGAGCAGCACTGTGCAGCGAGCTGCCTTCCCATCAGGAATAGACGCACCCCGGGCTCTGGTCTGGTGCATCCGCCGCCTCAGGATCTGCTCATGGGGGCAGAAGGGCCAGGCGGTCCCCGTCCTGAGGCCGGGAGGCCAAGGACACCCAGTTGGGCTTTCGCCTTCCTTCCTAGGACGGCGAGGAAGGGGATCGCAAGCTCAGCCATGCCTGGACCTCGGGGACGTCCCGGTAGGCAAGGCCCACGGACCCTGGCACGACCTTCGATGCCAGAAGGGGTAACGGCTCGTGGCTTCACTTTGAAGAGGCATGTTTCCCGTACACCCTCCTGTGGACCTCAAAACGCACCGGTTCTCCCCTACTGGTAACTGTTCATCCTGTGCTAAGCACTT
>NW_028046037.1:0-9329 GCF_054177405.1 Leptonychotes weddellii
GCCCTCTTTTAATAATTTCTAGGTTTTTTTTGTTTTTGTTTTTAATTTTGGATGCTGCTAGGGAAAACAATCCACCTTTCTCCATTCATAAGCCTGTTTCCTTCCAAGGTCAGTTCCTTGTGGAGAAAGCTTTCTTAAACTGGGGGAAAGTAGAGGATTCTTCTTCACCAGGAAAGATGCTGTAAGGTGTGGCAAACACTAAGTCATGGAGCGAAGCAAAGCCAGGTTGAAAGACTGTTGTTATTGACTTACAAGCTGGGAAAGACACTAGGTCTTGCTAAGCCTCAGTGCTCAGCATCTGTGTCTCTTCCTGGGAACTGTACCCAGTACGAATTTCATTTGGGGAACCGTCCAGGGGAAACCATGTTATACCATGGTTTGGGTGATATTGACTTAACCCCTGCTCTAGAGGCGAGCCTTGATTAGCCAAAGCAAATGGATCAATTCCATCCTTTGCTAATTAATCAGAACCAATGTAATTTGATGGAGATATTTGCTGTCCTTGAGCTATTTCCTCCCTTCTGCAGCAGCTTCCAGAAGAGTGTCTCTCTTCCCTTGTGCATGAGTCTGCCGGGGCTGCTGGAACACAGTACCACAGATGGGGTGGCTTACACACAGACATTTTATTTTCTCACAGCTCTGGAGTTCAGAAGTCCAAGCTCGAGGTGTCGGCAAGTTTGGTTTCTCCTAAAGCCTCTCTTCTTGGGTTGCAGGGAGCAACCTTCTTATTGCGTCTTCACCAGGTATTTCCTCTGTGTGCACACCTGCCAGTTGTCTCTTTATGTATCCAAATTCCCTTCTTTTAAGGACTGCAGTCAGATTGGATGAGGGCCCATCATCTAGGTTTCATTTTAGCCTAATTAATTCTTTATAAGGGCCTGGTCACCAAATATGGTCATATTCTGAAGTACTGGGGGTTAGGGCTTCAATATATGGATTTTGGAGGGACGTGATTCAGCCCATCCCACTTGACTGGTATGTGTGAAAATATAAAGTCTAGAATTACTGCATTCATCTCACTATTTTGAGGAAAGTCAACCTGAAGATGAGGCTCATCTACAGCTGATTCAGCAGAATGATGAGAAGAAACCAGACCTTTGATTTGTGTTATTTTATTCTATTATTTTTTTCTTTTTATTTTTTAAAGATTTTATTTATTCATTTGAGACACAGAGATACAGAGAGAGAGAGAGAGCATGAGCAGTGAGAGAGGCAGAGGGAGAGGAAGAAGCAGACTCCCCGCTGAGTCAGGAGCCCGATGTGGGACTTGATCCCAGGACCCTGGGATCATGACCTGAGCCGAAGGCAGACGCTTAACCATCTGAGCCACCCAGGCGCCCCATGATTTGTGTTATTTTAACTGCTGGATTAAACCTTGGCAGAAGCCCTGGATGCTTTCTGGACTTTGGAGTTACATGAAATTTTATGTTTCTTTTATTGTTGAAACCAATATTGAGTTGGAGTTCTGCTATGCATTCAGGACTAATAGTTTGGTCTTATAACCAGAGGATTCCTAATTCACTGTTACTTTATGCAGCTTTGAATTGTTTCAAGAATGGATTCACATGGGTGGTGCAGTTGGTTAAGCATCTGACTCTTGGTTTCGGCTCAGATCACGATCTCAGGGTGGTGAGATCAAGCCCCACCTGGAGCTCTGTGCTCAGTGGGAAGCCTGCTTAAGTTTCTCTCTCCCTCTGCCTACTCCCCTACCCAATTTCTCTCTCTCAAATAAATCAATACATCTTAAAAAATATTTTAAAAAATGAAATCACATGAGATAATTTATTTAAAATGTCCAGTACAGGATTTCACTAAATCTAAAATGCCATTGATTGTAAGGCACCCTTAAAAAAGGATTGTGTACGCTTAAAAAAGGAAAGAGTACTGCCAACTAAACTGTGATACGATGATTTGTTACCACTTTGACTTTTGCATTTATACATATTAAAAGGTGCTTTCACTGTTATTAAACATAAATTTTTATTATATAAAGTATTTTTTCCATACACAAAAAAGGAAAATAGAAGCAAAATAAATTGGCCAAGGCCCACTTAAACCTGCTCTATACCCACACTCATACTATTTGGAATCATCTTTTCTTCTTTCTTTCTTTCTTTCTTTCTTTCTTTCTTCTTCTTCTTTCTTTCTTTTAAAAAGATTTTCTTTATTTATTTTACAAAGAGAAGGGGGTAGATGAGAGAGGGAGAGAGAGAATTTCAAGCAGACTCTCCACTGAGTCTGGAGCCAAGGGCTCGATCTCATGAGCCTGAGATCACGATCTGAGCCAAAATCAAGAGTCAGATGCTCAACCGACTGAGCCACCCAGGCACCCTGAATCACTTTTCAGTTCAGAGTTGTGGAAGCCTGAGTTTGCCTCTTTGCAAACAAGAGTGTTGGTAATACAGTATTTCTGGAAAAGGTGCTCTATTATTGTCTCCAGGACTTTCAAAACCATAAGGTTTGATGTGTATGCACAGGCAATGATAAAATGTCACCACAGTTTCTGCCTGTCTAATCATGATCCTAAGATGCCTCCTGATTTCAGAGATTTCTTTTTTAAAATTTTGCTTGTCTTAACTGTATATTGTCTTATATATGCTGGTTTAAACTTGTGCCATCATTTAAAACTCCATTTTTTCATAATACTGAGTTACACAACTTTTATGTGTATGATTTGTATTTTTAAATAGCATTTGCATCATGTTTATTTAATTTTTACTTTTTTTAAAAAAAAATGAATGAATAGCTAAATGCAATTATATTTGTATTTACCCAACTATACACACATTATGGGAGACTAATCTTTCTGAAACTGAAAACTTTTTGTGAATGTTCTTTAATTTTTGGCACTTAAAAGATCATCACTCAAAAGAGCACATTGTCATTTGATTTGAAAAGGTCAACATTTAAGATAGGACTCTTCATTCACATTAAGCTTTACTTATAGTTGAAATTGGAGTTTAGCTACACATTTGAAAAATGTCAGGGAAAGTTCTTCCACCCAAAATGTCACCCCCATGTATTTGACTCAATTCTTGAAATTTCATCACTGAGATACATTCCTTTGGGTTAAGGCATAATCTCTCTTTGTACCTTTCATTAAAATACTTCAGGATTGTACCATTTGATCAAAAAAGTCAATTCCATGGGTTTGCCAGACTCTATAATATAGGTTTTAGGCAAATATTGAAAATGGATTTTTAAACTCAGAAATTTTTATTCTTTGTTACACACATATTCTGAGTATATTTGTCTATAGTGAATGGCAGGTTAAGAGGTTAGAGGTTAGAGGTTGACTAAGGAAAAGACAAGTCAGCAATAACATTATGAGGTTATATTCCTAACCTTATATACAATGTTGCATATGTAAATCATGCATAAAATATTAATCCTGTTCATTTGAACAAGTATGAATGGAGATTTTGGGTCCCAGCTAGAATATTATTACAACATTGAGGTTAGACAAAGGTGAACTGGTTGACTGAGCACCCCAAAATTTGGAAGGACAGGAAGGGAGAGGACTCCTGCTAAGGAGAGCCAAGTTGCCAACCTTGGCCCTGGAACAAATCCTTAGTCATCCAGAATCTTCCTGGAATCTTCCCATTAGGCTCAATACTCTATGGAATCTTGTCTAGGTCCTGAGGAAAGAGAAAACAGAGTAAATATCCAGAGAATTTCCCATTAACTACCCCATACAAGATACTGGCAAACAGGGCAGTAGTGCTTTTTCCTCTCCTGCTTCCACATGAGCACCACTTCTAGGGAAGCTGCACATTAATGGTGGTGCCCAGTGGAAACACTGGGAATGCCTGGAAGAAGCAATATGGCACCTGGTGGATGTGGAGGATTTGGTAGAGAAAGGATGGACAAGGAAAAATGGTGGCTGTCACAGAGTCCGTGTAAGATATTTTTCTTGAGGATTTTAGTAATACTTGGGAGCCTTTGTAGAGAGCTGTGGTCCAGCAAATAGGAGGAATAGTCAGCAAAATAAGTCACGGAATTTATGTGATCTCCTTTTAAACTGGAAGCTGGTAGGATTCTTTGGGAATAAAGGCTATACACATGTATTTATGCCTAACATCATAGTCATTCATGCACTCATTCATCATTCATTCAGTACTTACTGAGGACCAGAAATTGTTCTAGAAAAAAATACTCAGTATTTTCATGATGGGAGATCTTGAATGTAAATCTTTACCAGATCTTGGCTCGTGAAATCAGGTTATAGACATATCTTTTCCTTGGGGATTTAGTGGAGTTATCTTTTTAGACAGTAACTTTTGGAAGATGGTACAGAGTAATAGCTAAGATTACAGGCTCTGGAGTAATTAGTAATTAGCAAGTTCTGTCCCTTGCTGTGTGGTCATAAGCAAGTTACTCAATGTCTCTGCACCTCAGTGTTCTCACTTTTGGACTGGGGATAAAAACACAACCGAACTCATAGAGTTATTGGTATTATTACAAGAAGTTAAGTTAGATCATCTGTAGCAGTTGTATAATAGGTGAACCACCTAAAGGTCTTGAGCCTCTCTATTTCATGCCTGCAGGTCCACTTCCAAAGATCCCTGCCTACATCTCTTTCCTGAGGCTTTCTCTGAATCTGTAGGAGACCACAGCTCTGAGGTGCTAGGGAATTCATGCCTAAGGAGCATCTCACAAATAATGATGGAAGGGAATGGGTGTATAAATACCTCAGCTCCCTCACTTCTCAGGCAGGATAACTGGGAGGCATGTGTTTAATAATGTTTTCTGGCATTTTCCTGCAGACTTAGGCTCACTTTCCCTTCAGTGGTAACTGACTTGATAATGCACACTTTATTGGCCTGCTTCTCTTCCCTGTCTCATCTCTCTACCCCTTTCCAATTTCCCTACACCTTGCAGATGAACCACATGCTCTTGAATTTTGTTTTTGAGTTCTTCTCTGGTTAACCCAAATTAAGAACAATCCATGTAAAGGATTTAGCACATGACAAACACTCAAAAACAAAACAAAGCCAATAAAAAATTACTAGTTAGATAACCTCTTACTTCTATTTCATCCCCAAAGTTCCTAATTGTTGAATATTATAAAGTGATTCATTGTTCTTTAGAACTCTTTCTTTTTAAACTCTTAACCTCATGGTTTATCTAAGGAAAAAAATTTAATGTGAGATAAAATGAAAGCAAATGTGAAAGGTTACTCCCCCAAGCCACAGTTTTGTAACGTAATTTTCTCCCCATGGGTCTCTTGATATTTTGGTGAATAACCAATGAATTCCATCCTATTTATATTTCTGTATAAATTTAGCTGTTTACAGGATGTTTGCCTGATTAATGAACAGAGAAGAATGAATAACGGAAATATATCAATGATAATATGATAATGACACCAAAGTACACTTGTGTTATGACATGAATATTAAAGGTCAGGCTGTTCTAGGAATTCTAAATTTGTCTTAGAGGACACTTTAATCCTCAACTAATAGAAAGGTGAACTTCAAACAAAATGACCTTAGACCTTTGTTTTGACTAATAGCTTTGACATAAATTCACATAAACAAAGGGTTTTTTTTTTTCTTTCTGTCACTGATTAGTGCTTCTCCAAATAGATTAGCCCCATTATTTGGATAGATTTTATTTGTATTTCCTGCTTGAAAGAGTGTAAAGAAATAAGCATCACGCACAAGGGTATTTGAAATATAAAGTGTGTAACTCTTGTCTATATATTTAATTTAATAGGTTGGTTAAGATTAAGGGCTCTGGAGTCAGGCAGCCAGAGAATAAATTCTGGTTCCCTAACTAATGAAATAATTGATCTTGGTCCAATTGTTCAATATTTCTACTTAGCCTCATTTTCTGTATCTGTAAAATGAGAATAAAATAGTGCTAGTCTCATGAGGCTGTAGTGAAGGTCAAATGAGATAATACAAGTAAAGCCTGGTACAAAGGAAATGCTCAGTAAGTGTTAGCAATTGCCATTGTTTTTTAAAGGAACTCTTTTTCTTCTACCTTTTCTCCTTTGAAATGGAAAAAAATGAGGGCATGAAAAGTTTGTAAGTCTTCTAAAATTTTGTGTATACCTGCTATGGTATGAATATTTGTGCCCCTCCGTCCCATTCACTTGCTGAAAACCTAATGCCCAAGGGGGTGGTATTAGGAGGGTGGGGGGAGGGGGCTTTGGGAGATGATTGGGTCATAAGTGTGGAGCCCTCATGAATGAGGTTAGGGCCCCTATAATTAGTGTCTCAGAGAGCTGGCTCATCCAAGGAGAAGTCTGTGACCTGAAAGAGAGCCCTCACCTGACCATGATGACACCTTGATAGTAGACATCCAGCCTTGATTTCTGTTGTTTACAAGCCAGCCGGTCTGCAGTATTTTGTTACAACAGCCCAAATGGATTAGGACAGTATGAAACAATTAGTGTCTGTCTCCAAATTTAAGTCCTTATATTTTTGTGGAAATGTTGATTCAAGAATTACAACATGATAGTTTTTCATAGAAAAAAGCATTCGATGTACAATATACATGTACATTAGGAGCCATGTTTAGAATCTAGATCCCCCATTTAGTGGTTCCTATAATGCATTTTCTAATATTCCAGTGTATAATTTCTAACATCACAGTATTGCAGTCCTGCTCACTCACATTCATATTTCACCAGAAACTTAAAGAATAATAGCTATTTGTTAGCCCTATTTAAAGTCAGAAAGACAAATGAATATAACGAAAATATAGGTATAATTTGGCAGTCTACACTTATTTTTCTGCTGAAATATTTTACTCAAGATTTCTCCCCAGGTCCATGCTCTCAAACAACTAACATGGGGGTTATGATCTTCTTTCTCTCCTCCCTTCCTTCTTTCTTCTCTCCTCTCCCTGTTTCCTTCCCTCTCAGTACTTCATATCTTTCTCTCCCTATGTGTTCCCTATTGTCTCATTCATATTAGAGAACCAAAAAGACTTTGGAGAAACATTACCCAAGGCAGTGTATTGGGAAATATGTATTCAATGACTTTCATGGGTCACAGAAATTGTGCTATTTTAGGAGTGCTCCAGCTAAATAAGAGATCATTTGGTAAAGGATATCAAAGACTCACAAAGCTATTTAGACTATTAAATAGAAGAGAGTAATTATATAAAAATTTACATCTCTCACACTGAGGAAGGGAAATCTAATTATAGAAGGTGAATTAGAGGTAGACACACTTAATATCTTCTTTGCTTTATCCTCCATAGAAAGATCAGAGATGGATTATTGTTTGGGGACTGATACAGTTTTGAAGGAATAAGAGAGGAAGGAACAAAGTTCTTAGGGAATATCTGGAAAACCTGGGGCACTCAGATCAGTAGGGTCTAGTGATCTGTTCCTTAGATTTTTCCAAGAACTTCAGGGCAGCCAGCCAATATTTCTAAGAAATTCTGGAAAGGGGTTGATGTCCTTTCAGAGCAGCAAAGGGAAAGTGTTGCACATATATTTAAGAAAAAAAAAGGTCTCCTAAAATTTATTAAAAGAATTTTTAAAATAAATTATCCATACTTGCAGAGGCACAGATGATTAGAAATCTGAAAGTATAACTTTGGTGTTAATAAATCTTTCTGAAGTTAAGTAGTTATTTATGCTGTACTAGTGGGCCATGCAGACAAAGGTAGAGCAGAAGAAATATTTTGCCTCAATTTTCCCATAGCTCATAACTCATAAGCTAGTTAAGAGATTCTGGGATATTGACAGTACTCATGAAGTTAACAGCACGACTGATTTTTGTAATGCATGGTTACTTATTGCTTGCATGCAATATTTTCTTGCTCCACATTTGGAATGTTAACTCCTAAAATTCAAGTAAGGCAGAACAGCTAAATCAGAATCTCTGAAGGTGGGGCTGAGATATCTGTATTTTGTAAGCTGCACGGGTGGTCCTGGTGCCCAGTGAGGGTTGAGAGCTACTGTCTGAGAGAAAAGGTATTGCAGCTCTACACTCCATAGAGGGGAGTAGAGACTGTCAACCAATTGAAAGTTTTCTCTTTGTCCCCCTTGTTTTTCTGCCTTCTCACCTTCAACCATGGCATACCCTGTGCCTACGAGGTACCTTCTCCCCTTCTGAGGGTCATGTCCCATTTATCTTTCAAGCCTTAGCTCAATTTCCAACCCTCTTACAAAGCTTACTGCCCCATCCTTTACTATGCAGCCCCTCCCACACCTGGACATCTACAGTCTCACTATTCAAAGTGTGGTTCATGAACCAGTAATGGGAGCAGCATGGGAGAGTTTATTGGAAATGCAGGTCTTGGACCATACCCCAGACCCACTGAATCAGCAGCTGCATTTTAAGAAGATCCCCAGGGGTTGGGTGTGCACATTCAAGTCTGAGGAGCCCTGGTCTACAGTACTTAAACTGCTTAGCACTTCCCTGTATTTTGGTCTGGTATAGTTCACAAACTGATTTGTCGGTTGGGCTCATCTTATCAAATAGATTATATGTTCTTTAATGGAAAGGACCACTTCTTATAGTTTATTGTTTCTCTCTATAGCATTTTGTGTATGGACACACAATGGCCGATAATAATGGTAACATTTATTGAAATGCAGATTGTGTGCCAGGCAGGGTGTCAGATGCTTTATATGAATCATTTTTTTTTTAAAGATTTTATTTATTTATTTGACACAGAGAGAGACAGCGAGAGAGGGAACACAAGCAGGGGGAGTGGGAGAGGGAGAAGCAGGCTTCCCGCCGAGCAGGGAGCCCGATGCGGGGCTCGATCCCAGGACCCTGAGATCATGACCTGAGCCGAAGGCAGTTGCTTAACCAACTGAGCCACCCAGGCGCCCTATATGAATCATTTTATTGAATCCCCATAGCAATTCTGTGATGTAGGGTTCAATACTCACTGTAGAGGAGAAACTGAGGTTCAGAGGGGTTAACTAAGTTGTGCCAGGCCACAAGGCAGAGCTGAAATCTAAAGCTATGGCTCTTAACCTCTATGTGAACTGCAACATGTACTCAATAAATTGTTTAATAAGTCCAGACTTAGAAAAAGATGTCATTAATTTAAAAGTCCTATGGGTTTTACTTACAAATGGGAGCTAATAGACAGAGGTCCACTGGCCCATTTAGGATATTTGGCGGGTTTACAAAAATCGTCATAGGCAACAACTCTTCTCTTGTGTTATTTAGCTTTCATGGTAGCATATTATTACATTCTTCATCTGGTTTCTCTTCCACCATTTTGTTTCTAGAATGGATCTCATTTGTGTTGTTTAGGGTGGTAAGACTCAATCTGACTTCTATTTTTGTTCATCTCTTAGTTGGTTTTATCTAAGAGGCACCTGGTCTGGTTTTTTTTTTTTTTTTTTT
>NW_028046038.1:0-431 GCF_054177405.1 Leptonychotes weddellii
CTAAAAGTAACATAGACCAGAAAGGAACACAGACAATATACAGTAACAGTCACCTGACAGGCAATACAATGGCACTAAATTCATATCTTTCAATAGTTACCCTGAATGTAAATGGGCTAAATGCCCCAATCAAAAGACACAGGCTATCAGATTGGGAAAAAAAACAGGACCCATTGATATGCTGTCTGCAAGAGACTCATTTTAGACCCAAAGACACCCTTAGATTGAACATGACGGGGTGGAAAATAATTTACCCTGCTAATGGACACCAAAAGAAAGCTGGGGGGTGGGGGGCAATCCTTATATCAGACAAATTAGATTTTAAACCAAAGACTACAATAAGAGATGAAGAAGGACACTACATCACACTTAAAGGGTCTATCCAAAAAGAAGGTCTAACAATTGTAAATATCTATGTCCCTAACATGGGA
>NW_028046039.1:0-431 GCF_054177405.1 Leptonychotes weddellii
TGGGTTTTTTGGAGGGGGATTTTTGTTTGTTTGTTTTTTAATAACTTTTACTACAGGTCGCCTGGGTGTCTCAGTCGGTTAAGCATCTGCCTTCGGCTCAGGTCGTGATCCCGGGGTCCTGGGATCAAGCCCCACATCGGGCTCCCTGCTCAGCGGAGAGACTGATTCTCCCTCTCCCTCTGCTCCTTCTCTCTCTCACACTCTCAAATAAATAAATAAAATCTTAAAAAAATAGGGCGCCTGGGTGGCTCAGTTGGTTAAGTGACTGCCTTCGGCTCAGGTCATGATCCTGGAGTCCCTGGATCGAGTCCCGCATCGGGCTCCCTGCTCGGCGGGGAGTCTGCTTCTCCCTCTGACCCTCCCCCCTCTCATGTGCTTGCTCTCTCTCATTCTCTCTCTCTCAAATAAATAAATAAAATCTTAAAAAAAAA
>NW_028046040.1:0-431 GCF_054177405.1 Leptonychotes weddellii
GAATCCAGGTCTAACTTGCCAATTTTTTTTTTAAAGATTTTATCCATTTATTTATTTTTATTTATTTGACAGAGAGAGACAGCGAGAGAGGGAACACAAGCAGGCAGAGTGGGAGAGGGAGAAGCAGGCCTCCCGCTGAGCAGGGAGCCCGATGTGGGCCTCGATCCCAGGACCCTGGGATATGACCTGAGCCGAAGGCAGACGCTTAACGACTGAGCCACCCAGGCGCCCAACAATTTGCATTTTTATGCCATTACTAACTTTTCACCACTTTGCATGGGAATGCGTATTTGTATGACAGTAAAAGTGATTAAATAACTAAGTGGACCTTGTAGTAAATGAGTTACTTCTTTGCTGCCATTATGTCTAATCCACCAAACATTATTCAGTCCAAAGGCTTTTTAGAATCATAAGTAGCCAAGATCATTTTT
>NW_028046041.1:0-431 GCF_054177405.1 Leptonychotes weddellii
GAAATCGAGTGGGAACTCATTCCCTTCCATAATTGTACCTTAATGTGTGGGCGCCTGGGTGGCTCAGATGGTTAAGCGTCTGCCTTCGGCTCAGGTCATGATCTCAGGGTCCTGGGATCGAGTCCCGCATCGGGTTCCCTGCTCAGTGCAGAGCCTGCTTCTCCCTCTCCCTCTGCCACTCCCTCTGCTGTGCTCTTCTATCTCTCTGTCAAAATAAATAAATAAAATCTTTAAAAAAAAAAAAATTGTACCTTAATGTGACTGCCAGAAATGACGGTGCCTCAGTGGAGTAAGGTCTAGCCTATCCACCGTTTTTTCCTGGTCTTATTAACCCTTTTGTTTCATGGCGTGGATCTAGAAGAAAGGTTTGAACCTCTGGACTTGAGAAACCATACTTTTACCTACTTGGATCTAAAACAAAACAACAACAG
>NW_028046042.1:0-431 GCF_054177405.1 Leptonychotes weddellii
ATTCTGCAAATCCAGGATATGAAACACTTGGCTTAGGAATAGCATTTGGGAGAACTTTAAAAAGTTATATGTGTTTATAAGTTCAATATATCTATGACCAAGAGATTGCTAGGTACAACTATAGTATGGTCATCTATCTGTCATCTATCTATCTATCTATCTATCTATCTATCTATCTATCTATCATCTATCTATCTATCATCTATCTACCATCTATCTATCATCTATCTAATCTATCATCTATCTATCATCATCTATCATCTATCTACCATCTATCTATCATCTATCTAATCTATCATCTATCTGTCATCTATCTATCTATCTATCTATCTATCTATCTATCTATCTATCATCTATCATCTATCTATCTATCATCTATCTACCATCTATCTATCATCTATCTAATCTATCATCTATCTATCATCTATCTA
>NW_028046043.1:0-431 GCF_054177405.1 Leptonychotes weddellii
GAAGTGAGTAGAATAGATGAAGGGCCACAGCTGGCCACGACTCCAGGGTCCAAAGTGACATCTCTTCCCTGCAGGTGAGCTTCCTACCTAAAAGGGATTATTGCGAGCCCAAGGGAGAGTCACTCATGCATTGTTTAGAAGTAAGGACACCTGCACCCTAAATATATATATATAAATTTTTTTTCTTTAACAGCTGGAACGGAAATCCCTCCTCCCGAGAGATCCGCTTTCAAAGGCAAATGTCTTGATAAACCCACTCAGGGGCTTGGGTCAGCTGGTGCTGAGGTTAGAGAAGCAGGTGGGGCTGTTCTGCATGAGATAAGAAACTGACTGCTCTGCTCCTGGGAGGGGAGAGGAGGCAGAGGAGGCGATGGGGGGAAGGGAGGGGAGGAGATGGGGAGGAGGGAGAGGAGGAGATGGGGGAGGGAGGG
>NW_028046044.1:0-431 GCF_054177405.1 Leptonychotes weddellii
CAACATTTTATCTATCCCTTTTTTAAAAAATATTTTTTATTTTTCATTTTTAGAGTCATATTCAATCCCTTCATACTAGTTACCCTTATTTTTGGTATATATATATATATATATATACTTATATATATATAAGTTGTTCTCTCTTTAAAATTTTGAGATACAGTTTCTTCTAACAGATCAAAATATACCCTAAATCTCTAGTGTATGGCTTTGTTCTAGTCTCCTGCCTGATCACATTCTCTCCCTTTTTTTTTAAATCCTCTTCTTTCTTTTTTCAACCAATTTCTTATCAATTCCTTTCATAAAATCTTTTATACTTTTCATCTTTACAGTCATACTCCATCCCTTCATCATATTAACCCTTATTTTTGTACATATATAAGTTTTTCTTTCTTTAAAATTTTGGGAGGCACTTTCTTCTAACAGAGCAA
>NW_028046045.1:0-431 GCF_054177405.1 Leptonychotes weddellii
GCTCAGTGGGAATCAGTCTTTGGGGCTTTTGTTCTCTGGCGCCTTTCCCTGGCGGCTTTCCGCGTCTGTTCCGCGAGTCAGAGCAGAAGAGACCATTTCCAACTCTCTGCCTCAGAGCAGAGAGACCGCAGTCTGTTCTTCAGTGAGCCCTCCAGGCCACACTGTCTCCATTTTGTCCGTGCTGCTATAAACTGCAGTGTCCTGGGTTGTGCACCCCTCCGCAGTGCTCCCAGTCCTGCCTCCAGGTTGGGGCACATCTCTGCCCTTTGTGCTTCAAAACCGCCAGCCGCTCCCAGTTCGCATGTGCGACTCCACCACTCGGGGTTTCCACCCCAGGGGCTGCAGTTCACTGGCATGACCCTGGCGCACCGGGTTTCCATCTCAGAGGCTGCAGTTCTCGTGCACGCGACCGTCGCTCCGGGTTTCTGTCC
>NW_028046046.1:0-431 GCF_054177405.1 Leptonychotes weddellii
TGATGTAACAAAGTCAAGATAATCAATATCTCTATTTTTTTCCTAACAATGTAAGGACTAAGATATTTAATTTATATATCAATCCCATCATCTATTTCTTTATTGTCCAGCATTTAATGTCACCTTATTCTTAACTCTCTCATTAGTTAGTTAGCTGTGTTTTACAGCTAAGGCTTACTATATTTTATCAAATCTAACATGTCATCAATTGTAAGAAACACTATTATTTTACGTACCTCTAAGAAAAAGGAGGAATGACATCAGCAAAAATGGCAATTTTAAGGACCTCTGAAAATTCCCTCCTCCATAAAAGTAATGAAAACACTGGCAAAAATTGTCAGAAACAACTTTTTCAGAACTTGGGAAATTAACCAAAGGCTTGCAGCAATCTGGGAAGCATTTATTATTATTTTTTTAAAGCCGATAGCTGC
>NW_028046047.1:0-431 GCF_054177405.1 Leptonychotes weddellii
AGTAATAGGAGGTATTTTAGTTTCATAATTATGGAATAATAGCTTGAGCTTATACTGGGTGCTCTGGCACTTTAGAAGACCTTCATATAACCTTAGTCATGAGGAAGCATTTCATCAAAAAGAGGGCTTTTGTAGGTTCAAACTTTTTTTTTTCCTTTAGGTTTTTTTCTTTTGTTTTTTCCTTTAAACTCTTGGGTCAAGGGCTGCCTATCAGCATATTGTGAGGAAGCTGCCCTACTACCCATGAAACCCCCACCCAGAAGCAGGTCGTGTAGGAATGGCTTAGCACCAGGATCCCCACAAACTACGAGTTGTGTGTGGGGTGAAGGGGCAGCCCCCTTTCCGGCCATGCCCTGTTTCCTGGGTGGAGGGGCTCTTTGTACTGGACCCTTGCCCCCACGTACGGTGGGGCATTCCATGCCATGTAGGGC
>NW_028046048.1:0-9329 GCF_054177405.1 Leptonychotes weddellii
CGGTGATGGGTATTAAGGAGGGCACGTACTGCATGGAGCACTGGGTGTTATATGAAAACAATGGATCGTGGATCACTACATCAAAAACTAATGATGTATTGTATGGTGACTAACATAACATAATAAAATTTAAAAAAAGAAAAAGAAAAGCTCCATTTCTTTTAATACATTCCCAAACTGTTGGTAGCCCCTGCAACGCGGGTTTTAAGTAGGATCTAAAATGTGGACCTTAGTAAGGACTGGCTCAGGGTGGCACATGGCCAGACAGGAAATTGGAATTGAACACTGATGGGGAAAACCTATTATTTTGTTGCTTGGGGAGTGTACCATTTCAGACCACACAGGGCAGAGGCAAGGAGAAGGAAGCTGCTCATGGTTTCCCCCTCTTCACAGAGGAATGGAGGCCTAGGTCCCAACCAACTGACCACCCAGCCCTTGCCTTACTCCCAGGGGAGGATTCTTGGCCTGTGTTCTGGAGGCATAGAGGCTGCTAAGTACTGAGAGAGAGAGTTGAGCTCATCCAGTTATGTAGGAGACCCTAGGGCAGGATGGCTAAGAAGAGAATATTGACAGCAACCTCATATAAGAATGACCTGATATTTTAAAGAAAAAAAAAATTAGACCAAATAAAAACCCACCACCCCAGTCAAATGCCTGTTTTTCCAACATAAGGAGCAGGAGTGGGGGGGGGGCGTGCAGGGGGAAGGGTAGCACTCATTCCTGGTGATGGAAACTCCAATAGCCATCCCAGCCCCATAGAGTCTAAGGGATCTTTTAGTATCTGGAGGGTCCTTCAAGATGACATCGAAGTACCAGCTGGAATATTGCTTCCTTATCAAGCCTTATAGGGTTGTCATTCTCCAGATGGAAATTCTCCACCTCCTGGTTAAGCTCCCAAGCCGTTTGCTTTCACCTCTGAGCAGTGTGATTTTCTTGTTCCTTTGAAAACTGTTTTCCTGTCTAGTTCCTTCTCTAGACAGCAAGCTCCTTGAGTGCAGGAATCCGACTTTATCTAGCTCTTTCTCCCTTTTACAACCTGGCAGAGTCCACTGGTGTAAAAGTAAAGAGAACTGCAGGAACCAAGGTAACAAGCTTGTCATACTCTAGAATGCCTGTAGAGGGCAGTTGTGGTATCCCTCTACATGCAGGCTTGCTGCAGGTGTTTGTCCATTCAGGAGAATTGCTCAAGGCCAAGGAGAGCCTCCACTGGGAGGTGACTATGAGGGAGGTCTTTGGCTCCAGGAAGCTGTATACCCTACCCACCTCCCCAGACCTCAGCCAGCACATCTACCGCACAGAGGACACAAAAGGCTGGCTTCCTGGTTTCAAGGTGGGATGAACTTTAACAGTGCAATTTGCATTCCAGAGCTCCCTGTGGGATCAGGCTGTGCAAGTGGCTACCTGATACCACATCCTTACTTAGCTTTTTATCCTCTCCCCTTCCTTTCCCACAATTCCTCTTCTCCTGGGAGCACTGCTCCCAATAAATCATGAACAAGGGGGTGCCTGGGTTGGTTCAGTTGGTTGAGCAGCTGACTCTTGATTTTGGCTCAGGTCAAGATCTCATGGGTCGTGGGATCAAGCCCCACATTGGGCGCCCCACTCAGCTGGGTGTCTGCTTCCTCCTCCCTCTCCTTCTGCCTCTCCTCCCCACCCCTACCCTCCTCTGTGCACACATGCTCTCTCTCTAAATAAATAAATAAATAAATCTAAAAATGAATGAATGAATGAATGAATGAATGAATGAATGAATGAATGAATAAAATCATGAACAAGAATCCCCATCTCAGGCTCTGCTGCTCAGGAACCACCTTAGAAAGGACTAGCATATAGGGGTACTGTAAAAAGCTGATCTGTTGGGATGCTTGGGTGGCTCAATCGGTAAAGCTTCTGCCTTCCACTCAGGTCATGATCTCAGAGTCCTGAGATCAAACCCACATCAGGCTTCCTGCTCAGTGGGAAGTTTGCTTCTCCCTCTCCCTCTCCCTCTGCCCCTCTGCCTGTTGTGCTCTCTCTCTCTCTCTCAAATAAATAAAATCTTTTTAAAAAGCCAACTTGTTGCGACAGCCTTCAGACAAGGATTTGCATGCAAGTGGGTAATTGAAAAATGACCCCAGGAAGCTCCATGCGGAGTGGGAAAGCCAATAAGGAGCTCAGTGATGTGTGGGTCACCACTGTGGGCAACTGGCACTCAATCCTGTTGGGGACCCACAGGATGCCTGAGACACTGTGAAGAACATACCTAAGAATTATCCACTTGGAGGGGCAGGAAGTTTGGCATTTATTCACCAGGTCTTGTCCATTATTGGTAGAGGGTCACTCCTGGGACATCATAATATTTCCAACCTACCTAGCTCCATCAAGAAGAAAACACTCTAGGGCAGGAAACCATGGGTGGCCAGGGCAACTGTTACCAATGACCTCCTTGGTAGGCCAAAAGGATATGGCAGGAGGCACCTAAAGCACATGAAGACCAAAACTAAACCATAAAAACCTGGTTATATTTTCAGGCATATCATACTTAGTGTGGCCCCAAAGTGAACTCACAATTTCCCTCACCATAACCCCTAAAAGCCACTTCTTCTCCTGCTTTGTTTCCTTTTGCATAACCGTCCAACCCATTTACCCAAGCCATTGGTTTAACTTGCTAACCAATCCCTCAGCCTTCTGGATTATGAGGCACCAAGTTCTTGGTTCAGTCTTCTACATCTGCTTGGCTATGATTTGTGCTTCTCCAGAGCCTCCCTGCTATTTATTGTTATTGTTGGTTTTGTTTTGTCTCTAGAAAGGCATCCACCCTTCCTTGACAGGACAGATATTTGCAAGTCAGAGAGCTCAGCCTGGTAGCTGCCCACCAGGCCCCTCACTGAAGGGAAAGACAGTGAGCAATCCTCATCTTTCAGTCCAAATTCTTGATTCTCTACCAATAGGAACCATTTCCTAGAAAACAAGATCCCTTCACTCTGTTATATTTTCAGAATCAGTCCTCCCTGTATTCCTCCCAAGCAGCTGGAGTGCTTTTACATTATGGACTCTGAATCAAGTAATGGACTGAGCCTCCCTTCTGACTGATTTCTAGAAAGTCAAACAAGTTCATGACCCATCTTGGGCAAACATAAGGACCTAAATGCCACAATGTGAACTTTTTTCATGGCCTTATCATATCTTCCTTATTTTGCTTTGCTGTTTGTCCTGCTTTCTTCTACATTTATTAAAGATTTTATTTTTGTTTCAGTTTTATACATTAACTAAGCTGCCTTAAATACTTTCAAGACAAGGCAGATTACAAACACATACATGCACGCACATTAGCATGCAAGCATATCCATCCCTTATCATTGTCTTCTCTCCCCATCCCCGCTGTGATTACCCTGGACAGGTACTCATGCATTGCTTTTACTCAAATAATCTCCCTACTGGTAAATTCCTG
Source organism: Leptonychotes weddellii (assembly GCF_054177405.1). Taxonomy (NCBI): domain Eukaryota; kingdom Metazoa; phylum Chordata; class Mammalia; order Carnivora; family Phocidae; genus Leptonychotes; species Leptonychotes weddellii. The sequence goes on from NW_028046048.1 coordinate 3,431, forward strand.
CTTCTGGGCATGATCCCCAGTCCATTCTCCACACAGCTGCCAGGATAATCTTTCCAACATGGAAATCTCATAGGGTCACTCTTTTGCTCAAAATTCTTTTTTTTTCTTTTTTTTTTATTATGTTAACTTAATCACCATATAGTAATTCATTAGTTTTTGATGTAGTATTCATTAGTTCCCTCAATGTCTCCAGGATAAATCTAACTCTTCCCTTGCATGGCATATGAGGCCCCCTCCACAATACCTGGTTCCTGCCTGCCTGTCTGTCAGCCTTATCCCTAGTGGATGTCTTTTCAAACTTAAGTAGCTTTAGAAGAGATGGTGAAACAAACCACATCTATGGCATTCATGCTTTTGGATTAGTAACACAAGGACAATCTGTGAATTTATTATTTCATGGGTTTTTATTGAAAATATGATAAGGAATCTAAGAAATTGGCACTAAAATTCCAATTTAATTTTTAAAAATTGTTTAGTATGCAGAATTTCAAACAAATACAAACATTTATGGCATAGTCCAATGAGCCCACATGAGCCTGTCACCTAGCCCAACAATTACCACCAACTCAAGGACAAACCTTCCCCTTCCACATCACCTCCCATATAATTGGAAAGCAAATCCCAGATGTCACAGCACATTACATATAAAGAAAAAGTAATACTCCCTTAATAACAACAAGTGTTCAGTCAGTGTTCAGATTTCTGTCATGTGAATGCCATAAATGTTTTGTTAAGGGTTTTTTGTTTTGTTTGGTTTTAAATCAAAGGCAAGTAAGGTCCACACATAATGATTGGTTCTCGAAGTTTTAATTCACAGGTCAGCACTTCATATTTTAAAAAGTTCCCTTGCAATATATTTGTTAAAGAAACCAATTTAAAACTAATAACTGATTTTAGGCCAGTGATTTTAAGGTTGAAAGTTGTAAAATTATTTGAGTAAGCTTAGTGAAACTGTCAGTGTTAGCTTGATATTTATAAATTAAGTCAATTTACTACAGTTATTTAAATACTTCGGAAAGTTTTCTTGTTAGGGTCATAAATTTCCCATTAGGCATTTAAAGGCCTTAATGAGAAAACAAAATATATTAATATATGAATATAGCTTAAAATATTTAGTAAATTTAGCTAAGTGTGTAAATTAGACTTTTCAGAGAAAATTAAATGTGTTCATCTTGAATTGATGGATTATTCAAAAGTCCCATGGAAAATGATCATTTCATTTTTGTTTAAAATTTACTGGATTTGTAAATAGAACAAGAAGAGTTGTAGCTGAGTGCAGACTTAGGAAAAACAGACTTCAAAATACTTTGTTTTAAAAGTTAATTTAAAACCCATATAATTATAAATAATCCTTTCTACATACTTACAAACCCATGCTGACATTTTAAGCACACTTCAATTACAGTAATTGCCATATTATATGAAAATGGGTTGTGTCCATCCCTGTCTCTCTGTCACACTGTGAAGTTTGAGCTCTTTGTAAGCAGAGGCTTTTCAACCTGGTGATTTCAGGCCCTGGTGCAGGGCCTGTGGTAGGCACTGGGAAGTGCTGCCCACATCCCCTTTCAGTGTTGCCAGGCCGATGGTGCTGGCAGCAGGTGGCTCACAGCCCACAGCTGACAGATCTTTCTCTTTGGGATTGCTGCAGCTGCAGAGAGCCACTTGCCCAAGGTCATGCTCCCCACAGTGCAGCCCACACCCAGTGCCTGATGGATGGAGTGGGGATGAGGAAACAACTCTGAGATACCAGAGCTCCCAGGGGTCAGCCAGGCTGTCCTTGGCTAGCATCACAGCTCAATGTCTCCCTCCCAAACCTGCCTCCTGGGACACCAACATGCAACCCTAGCTGACCCGTAGATAGGAAAAGCAGAAGAGAATTATTTCCAGATAAAGAAGGAATCCCTGTTAAAAGTATAAGTTTCAGGGACACAACACAAACACAATTTGACTCCAGGAAGCTCTGGTTAGACCTTAGTCACCTGAGGTCATCGCTTCCGCACACAGGGTCGGTCACTGTGGTTCACAGCCAGCCTGGGGCCAGCACTGCAGGAGGAGGGAAGGCAAGTTCTGTGACTCTTGGCAGCTTTGTTTGTGTATGGACTTCTCTTCCTTTCCTGTTCATGTCTCTAGAGAAAGGTCTAATTTCCCCAGCCTGTTTATTATTTGATTTCAACACATGAAAAACCGGTTTCTAACATGCAACATTCATGTCTTTATTTTTTTTAGGATTTTATTTATTTATTTGAGAGAGAGAAAGAGAGTACAAGCAGAGGGAGCTGCAGACAGAGGGAGAAGCAGGCTCCCTGCTGAGCAAGGAGCCTGATTGATGTGAGACTTGATCTCAGGGTCCTGGGATCAAGACCTGAGCCAAAGGCAGGCACTTAACTGACTGAGTCACCCAGGCATCCTAACATGCATGTCTTTAAACTCAAATTTAGTCTGAGCCTGGTGGATTCCAGCAACCCCCTCGTTAACTCAGGGCCTCAGAGGCCATTCTCCAAGCTCTTTGTGACATCAGTTTGCATAATTCTCCATGACCCACATGTACCCCTCCCTCAATTCCCCCATGCTTCATCTCCTCTCCTTTTCCCTTTAGACTACATCCTCCAGCAGCCAGACTTGGAAGTGCACAGTGTGCTAGATCAGACTCCTACGAGTCCCTATTGTGAGGGCTGGCTCTCCATGAGAAACCAGTACTACGGTACTATGTAGCCATACATTTTTGTTAAAAGGATAAATGAAGAGAAACTTACGAAGCTTGAAAACAGATCAAGAAAAATTTTCTGTGAATATATGAATTGCCAGAAGAAGCAGAGAAAGCCCAACATATAAGACATTTTAAAAAATAACTCATTAAAAGTATTCTGAGAGGAAAAGCAAACTTAGCAGGTATATCGTGGGGGTGCATTTCTCCACCCCTCCAGAAATCAGACCAACTTGTTAATTGTCTTTAAAGACAAAGACAGGATCTTTAAAAGGGCCAAGGAGAAAAGAAAGATCATATTTAAAGTCAGAAGAATTCAAATGTAGGCCTCTTTCACAGACTGCAGGACAAGAGCATTGCTCAGAAAGAAATTGTACCAAGTATAGAGAACTGGAACCCTTGGCCCCTACCTGGCCAGGCACAGGCAGAATGAAATCTCCAAGTGGGGAGACCATTACAGGAAGCAGTTGTGAGCCAAAAGCACATAACTAGCAAAGAGGAAAAGTACAGGGACTCTAGAAGAGGCAGGTAGATTTCAACTTTGGCAATATCTACACTTAATCCCATAAAGCAAACACCACCAAGAAATTAAACATGCACTGTGAGAGACCACAAGATTAAAGGTTAAATTTTTTTCTATTTTTTCTTTTTTTTGTTTAAATTCAATTAGCCAACACATAGTACATCACTAGTTTCAGATGTAGTGATCAACAATTCATTAGTTGCATATAACACCCAGTGCTCATCACATCTCATGCCCTCCTTAATGCCCATCACCCAGTTACCCCATCCCCCACCCACTTCCCCTTTGGCAACCCTCAGTTTGTTTCCCATCATTAAGAGTGTCTCATAGTTTGTCTCCCTCTCTGATTTCTTCCCATCCAGTTTTCCCTCCCTTCCCTTGTGGTCCTCTGCACTGTTTTGTAAGTTCCACATATGAGTGAAACCATATGAGAATTGTCTTTCCCTGATTGACTTATTGGCCTTAGCATAATACCCTCCAGTTCCATCCACACCCATATAAATGGTTAGTATTCATCCTTTCTAATGGCTGAGTAATACTCCATTGTATATATGAACCACATCTTCTTTATCCATTCATCTATTGAAGGACATCTCAGCTCCTTCCACAGTTTGGCTATTGTGGAAATTGCTGCTATGAACACTGGGGTGCAGGTGCGCCTTCATTTTACTACATCTGTATCTTTGGAGTAAATACCTAGTAGTGTAATTGCTGGGGCATAGAGTAGCTCTATTTTTAGAGCTCTATTTTTTAGAGCTCTAGTTTTAGAACCTCCATACTGTTTTCCAGAGTGGCTGTACCAGCTTGCATTCCTACCAACAGGGTAAGAGGGCTCCCCTTTCTCCTCATCCTCACCAACATTTGTTGTTTCCTGTCTTGTTAATTTTAGCCATTCTGCCTGGTGTAAGGTGATATCTCATTGTGGTTTTGATTTGTATTTCCCTGATAACAAGTGATATGGAGCATTTTTTCATGTATCTGTGGGTCATTTGTATGTCTTCTTTGGAAAAATATCTGTTCAGGTCTTTTGCCATTTCTTGACTGGATTCTTTGTTTTTTGGATGTTGAGTTTGAGAAGTTCTTTATAGATCTTGGATACTAGCCCTTTATCAGATATGTCATTTGCAAATATCTTCTCCCATTCTGTAGGTTGCCTTTTAGTTTTGTTGACTGTTTCCTTTGCTGTGCTGAAGTTTTTATCTTGATGAAGTCCCAATAGTTCATTATTGCTTTTGTTTCCTTTGCCTTTGGAGATGTGTTTAGCAAGAAGTTGCTGAAACCAAAGTTGAAGAGGTTGCTGCCTGTGTTCTCCTCTAGGATTTTGATGGATTCCTGTCTCACATTTAGGTCTTTCATCCATTTTGAGTTTCTCTTCATGTATGATGTAAGAGAATGGTCCAGTCTCATTTTTCTGTATGTGAGTTTCCAATTTTGCCAGCACCATTTGTTGAAGAGACTGTTCTTTTTCCATTGGATATTCTTTCCTGATTTGTGGAAGATTAGTTGACCACAGAGTTGAGGGTCCATTTCTGGATTCTCTATTCTGTTCCACTGATCTATGTGTCTGTTTTGTGCCAGTACCACTCTGTCTTAATGATCACAGCTTTGTAATATAGCTTGAAATGAGGCACTGTGATGTCACCAGCATTGGATTTCTTTTTCAACATTCCTCTGGCTATCTGGGGTCTTTTCTGGTTCCATACAAATTTTAGGAATATTTGTTCCAGCTCTGTGAAAAATGTCCTGATGGTATTTTGATAGGGATTACACTGAATGCGTAGATTGCTCTGGGTAGCATAAACATTTTAGCAATATTTATTCTTCCAATCCATGAGCCGAATGTTTTTCCATCCCTTTTGACTTCCTCAATTTCTTTTATTTGTGTTCTGTAGTTTTTAGAGTACAGATCCTTTGCCTCTTTGGTCAGATTTATTCCTATGTATCTTATGGTTTGGGGTACAATTGTAAATGGGATTGATTCCTTAAATTCTCTTTCTTCAGTCTCATTCTTAGTGTATAGAAATGCAACTGATTTCTGTTCACTGATTTTATATACTGCCACAAAGCTGAATTCCTGTATGAGTTCTAGCAATTTTGGTGTGGAGTCTTTTGGGTTTTCCACATAAAGTATCATGTCTTCTTTGCCAATTTGAATGCCTTTTATTTCTTTTTGTTGTCTGGTTGCTGAGGCTAGGACTTCTAGTACTATGTTGAACAAAAGTGGTGAGAGTGACAACATTAGAATAATTGGGATCCCAGAAGAAGAAGAAAGAGAGAGAGGGGCAGAAGGTATATTGGAGCAAATTATAGCAGAGAACTTCCCTAATTTGGGGAAGGAAATAGGCATCAAAATCCAGGAAGCACAGAGAACCCCTCTCAAAATCAATAAAAATAGGTCAATACCCCAACATCTAATAGTAAAACTTTCCAGTCTCAGAGACAAAAAGAAAACCCTGAAAGCAGCTCAAGAGAAGAGATATGTAACCTACAATGGTAGAAACATTAGATTGGCAACAGACCTATCCACAGAGACCTGGCAGGCCAGAAAGGACTGGCAGGATATATTCAGAGCACGAAATGAGAAAAATATGCAGCCAAGAATACTATATCCAGCTAGGTTGTCATTGAAAATAGAAGGAGAGATAAAAAGCTTCCAGGACAAACAAAAACTA
>NW_028046049.1:0-431 GCF_054177405.1 Leptonychotes weddellii
TAGAAGCACAAGGTCCCCGAGGATGTTCGCGGGATGCTGACCCAGGTCCCTGGCCTCTTTCCCTTTGTCCTTTGTCCATTTCCGGAATTAGACAGTTTTTTCCAGGGTGTCCGGCCGGCTCTGTCGGGGGACCCTACGGCTCTTGATCTCGGGGTCGTGAGTTTGAGCCCCGCGTGGGGCACAGAGAGGACTTAAAAAATTGTTGTTTTTTTTTTAATAAGCTAATATTATTATTTATTTTTTTAAATTCTTATGTTAATCCCCATACATTACATCATTAGTTCTAGATGAAGTGTTCCATGATTCATTGTTCGTGCACAACACCCAGTGCTCCATGCAGAACGTGCCCTCCTCAATACCCACCACCAGGCCAACCCATCCTCCCACCCCCCTCCCCTCTAGAACCCTCAGTTTGTTTTTCAGAGTCCATC
>NW_028046050.1:0-431 GCF_054177405.1 Leptonychotes weddellii
ATTTATTTAACATTAGTAAATCTTTATGAGCAAAGACATTAATGTTAGAAAACAGTGAATTTCAAGGTGATTTATTTTTGTTTTCCAAGATAAATAACAAACTTAAAAAAGTAAAATAGTAAATCCTACAGATTAGTACTAGGAAAATATGAATTTAGATTAAAAATGTATTAAGAATTTTGATAGAAAATAAAAAGGACCAAGCTATATGCATAAAGATGTTCATGAAGAAGTAAAATAATATTTGCAGTTTTGAAGAATCTAAATCTCTAACACTAGACAGGGGTTAAATAAATTCTAAAGCATTCTTTAATGGGACATTTAAATCTATCAAAGGTAATGGTTATTAAGATGATGGAGCAACTTGGGAAATGCTTATGCCATAACATTAATAATGTTTAGCGCAAAGAATAGGTTACAGAATTTTGAGT
>NW_028046051.1:0-431 GCF_054177405.1 Leptonychotes weddellii
AAAATCCTAGAGGAGAACATAGGCAGTAACCTCTTCAACATTGGCCACAGCAACTTCTTTCAAGATACATCTCCAAAGGCTAGTGAAACAAAAGCAAAAATTTGTTTTCATCCTGGACCTCTATCCTGAACTGTTGACTAATATATCCAACTGAATATTTGACATCTCCACTTGAGTATCTTTCTTTCTCTTTCTTTCTCTTTCTTTCTGTCTTTCTGTCTTTCTCTGTCTTTCTGTCTTTCTGTCTTTCTCTTTCTCTCTTTCTGCCTCCCTTCCTTCCTTCCTTCCTTCTTTCCTTCCTTTCTTTTTTTAATTTAAATTTTAGTTAGTTAACATACAGTGCAGTATTGGTTTCTGTAGTCAGTCATCACTTACATACAACACCTAGTGCTCATCATCATAAGTGCCCTCTTTAATACTTATCACCCATC
>NW_028046052.1:0-431 GCF_054177405.1 Leptonychotes weddellii
GGGATGCGCAAACGGCCAGGTGAGGGAAGCACAGACTTCAGTTCCAGGTCCAAACACCATCATGACTATGTGAACGCCTGCAGAGAGGTCTCTGCTCCAACACTCCCTTGTATTCTTTCTGACTGGGAGAAACTGTCGACCCCAGCAGTCGAGCCGTTCCTTTTTGGGGCCTGGGCATCGGGTGGGGCTCACACTCACACGTGCCCGCCCACAGCCATCAGAAGAGCCCGCTTTATACAGTTTGAAAAATTTGAAGATAACTTGATTTTTTTTCAAAACTTACTTTTTTTAGGTGAGCAATTCAGGTGTATTCACAAAGCATGGATACTGTTCTCTTTTTTAAAAAGTTGCTGTTGAGATAATTTGGGCAAGACACCCTGTTAGGAAATAATGCAGTTCTCGCTCCCGTGTGAGTGTCCTTTGCCTTCACA
>NW_028046053.1:0-431 GCF_054177405.1 Leptonychotes weddellii
CCTTCCCTGAAATCTTTAATAAGATTGCAGAAATAAGAATCAAAGCCTTCCTATAGAAATTTCAGTAATGCATAGTCTGATACAATGGTTCTCAACCCTATTGGACCCAATGCTTCCATTTTGTTTGTTTTTTGAACATTACATCTCCATTATTTATTATTTTATAGCTAGAAGTTTGTACCCTTTGTACCCATTTTTAGTATATGTGCTGCCAAAGCGAGCACTGTACCCTTTGTTCCCAATGCTTCCCTTTTATCACAAAATATTTTTTAATATCTCCTTTATTATTCCAAAAGAAATTCAGAGAATAACATATCCAGGTTTTCCCCTAGAGTATGTGAAGCCCAGAGAAAATACTTTGTGTGGGACCCCTTTCCACATAAACCACTTATCTCACCTAAAATCAGCATGTAAACACCATTCTATTGGCC
>NW_028046054.1:0-431 GCF_054177405.1 Leptonychotes weddellii
GCCCGGGGCTGCGTGGGAGACTGACATGGCCTCCCCCAGCACCCAGCCCCCCAGGGCACGGCGCCAGGGCAGAGTGGGCAGCCCCAGCCTGCTGTCCACAGCCACACAGGCCCCCACCCGCGAGGCAGCAGGAGCCCCTCCCTCCGGGCTCGCTGGAGGATGCGGACCCGCGCGCGCTCAAGGAACCCGAGAGTGCGCGTGCAGACGGGCCTGCCCGGGAACGGGGGCTCCTCTAGGGCCAGAGTCGGGGGCCCTGCGGCCGTGCGGGGGGCTGACCCAGAACACTGCGGACCCACAGCCCTGGCTGACGCGGCACTCACTGGGTGAGGAGTATCGGGCACTGCCCGGGCGGGCCCTGCTAAAGGGCTGGCGGGGGGCCGTGGAGGTGTTGGCAGCCTTCCTGGCGGCGGCGGCCCGAGCCTCGGCCACGA
>NW_028046055.1:0-431 GCF_054177405.1 Leptonychotes weddellii
TATCTCAAATAAATAAATAAAACCTTTAAAAAAAAAAGTTAACGGGTGCCTGGGTGGCTCAGTTGGTTAAGCGACTGCCTTCGGCTCAGGTCATGATCCTGGAGTCCCTGGATCGAGTCCCGCATCGGGCTCCCTGCTCGGCGAGGAGCCTGCTTCTCCCTCTAACCCTCCCCCCTCTCATGTACTCTCTCTCTCTCTCTCATTCTCGCTCTCTCAAATAAATAAATCTTTAAAAAAAAAAAAAAGTTAACAAATCTGCTGTACAGGATTCCTGGAGTTAGCGTTTTTGCCTTAAGCTGCTAGCTGGCTCATTTATGAACTTGAATTCTCCTGTCCAGCTCCCTCTCCAAATGCGCATATTTCATCATTTTCCTGGTCTCCTACTCTTTCGGTGTGAAAATCATCCTTGGCTCTATCTATTTCCACCCTTC
>NW_028046056.1:0-431 GCF_054177405.1 Leptonychotes weddellii
CAGAGTGGATTAACATGTGGCTGTTGTATTTACATTATTAAAAGCTATGTATATATGTATCAGCTTGGACTTGTTTTTCAGTTTCTCCAGTATATTATCAAAAAAAGTTGAACCTCAAGAAGTGGTTTAAATAAACTTTCTGCTAGCTTTCCTTATCATGAGGGAAAAAGAGGTAGGACGTGTGGAGAAGTGAATCCGAGGTGATCTTTGGGAAGACAGATGGTGGGGGAGGGATCCTCCGTCAGCCGCTTCTGGCAAGTGATAGAGCAGCCGAGCAGAAAATTGGAACTTTGAGAAGTCGGCTCCTCTGAGGGACATTGCTCCAGTGGCTAAGCGGCGGGTGGAATCCTCGTGGGACAGTGTGGTCTCAAGACCCTCGGAGTCACAGAAAGACCGGGGGTGCCTGAGTGCGGCCGAGCTCCCAGGTAGCG
>NW_028046057.1:0-431 GCF_054177405.1 Leptonychotes weddellii
TCAAGTGGGAATACTGCGATGCTGTTAGCGATGCAGAGAGAACCTGACCGTGTGCATAATCTCCCCTGGCTGTCATTTCCAGCCTCCACATGCTGTCTCTATACAAAGATCACTTGTCATGAGCATGACCAGCTCAGGGGGTTCAAGGCCCTGAAGGATGCTAGTTAGCTGTCAGGATAGGGAACAGTAAGTACACTTGCTATGTATATGTGTCCAGTCCAAGACACAAACACATTTACCTGCACTGGGCTACATGGTGGAAAAACCTACCAAACTCAGAAACATTTCTATGAAGATGGCATTGTCAAAGCTCCAGCCTCCATGGGAAAATACACTGTTTGTGACAATACACATATACAAAAACCCAGACCCATACCCCAAAACACATTTATGTGCAAACTGAGTTTGAGTTAAGATCAAAGGGCTACAAT
>NW_028046058.1:0-431 GCF_054177405.1 Leptonychotes weddellii
ACAGATTTGAGATTCAACAGTCTTACACAATTCACAGCACTCACCATAGCACATACCCTCCCCAGTGTACATCACCCAGGCACCCCATCTCTCCCAACCCCCACCACTCTAGCAACCCTCAGTTTATTTCCTAAGATTAAGAATTCCTCATATCAGTGAGGTCGTATGATACATGTCTTTCTCTGATTGACTTATTTCGCTCAGCAGAATACCCTCCAGTTCCATCCACATCGTTGCAAATGGCAAGATTTCATTCTTTTTGATGGCTGCATAATATTCCATTATATATATATACCGCATCTTCTTTATCCATTCATCTATCGATGGACATCTTGGCTCTTTCCACAGTTTGGCTATTGTGGACATTGCTGCTATAAACATCGGGGTGCACATACCCATTGGGATACCGACATTTGTATCTTTAGAGTAAA
>NW_028046059.1:0-9329 GCF_054177405.1 Leptonychotes weddellii
CTCAGTGCAAGAGAGATAAACCTATGTCTGACTATCATGAATGTGCATTTAAAAAGAAAGCAGTCTGGGAACATAGAAGGAACAAATGTCTCTGCTTCTGTCTGAACTGGATTTAAAATAATGAGTAAGATTTTACCAATTCCTTTGCCCAGTCTTCTCCCACAATTCTCTTGTCCATTCTCTTCACAGTCCAGGTTGCAGTTTATGAATACGTATCAGATTATGCCTTTTGCCTCCTTACACCCTCCCACTGACTAATGGCTTCCCCCTGCACTTAGAATAAGGTCCAGTGTCTTCTCCATGGGGAGCAAGTCCCTCCATCATCTGGCGTTGGCCCTGCCAGCTTCATCTCACCTTGCTCTCTGCTCCAGTTCAGAAAGGCTAGACTTTCTGCTCTTCACCTGTGAGGCCCAAACCTGCAGCAGATGCTGACATCTGCTCTTCCCACTGCATGGCAACCTTCCCCCCATATCTTTTAATAGATGATTTCTTCTCATTCAGCTAGCAGCCTAAATGCCACCTTCTCAGAGAGGCCTTCCTGGTCCTTGTTATTTAAACATTATCTAAAGTATCACTTTGTTGTTGTTTTTCTTTCTTTCTAGCATTATCTGAAAATATTATACTTAATTTATTTTATGGTCGATCATACCACAGCCACCCCTAGGCCCATGAAATGTAACCTTCAGCCAAGAAGGAGCCCCATTTGTCATGTTTGTTCTGTATTCCCATTTCTAGGATAGGGTCTCATATTCCCCAGGAGCTCAAAAATCATTGTGGAACCAATGGATTGCAATCACTACATTTTCAGATTCTTTCTCCATTTTATTTATTTATTTATTTATTTTTATTTTTTTAAGATTTTATTTATTTGCGAGAGAGAGAATGAGAGACAGAGAGTATGAGAGGGAGGAGGGTCAGAGGGAGAAGCAGACTCCCTGCCGAGCAGGGAGCCCGATGCGGGACTCGATCCCAGGACTCCGGGATCATGACCTGAGCCAAAGGCAGTCGCTTAACCAACTGAGCCACCCAGGCGCCCTTCTTTCTCCATTTTAAATAGTAGTGAAGAATCTGATAGAGTTTTCTCTTTGTACAAGTGAATATACCAATTTATATTTTGGTGCAATTTTACCAACTTAATGATCAGCTTTTAAAAGAAGGCCAAGTTTAACATAATAAAGAAAAGATATAGAAAGTGTTCATGACATCTATTCCTCAGAGTCTTTGGCCAGTGCTGTTAGCCTCTCATGACACTAAATTCACAAATGTAAGAAAAATTAAAAATAAATTACCTCCTCCTCTTTTTATGTTTTCAACAGTACCATTGTCTTTGAGTGTTCCCCAAAGGGGGTACACGGGGTCAGTTTGCACATAACTAGCAAGGTTGAAACACTATTTCAGTTTTGTTGCAATGTTCCCTTTATGGGAAGGCTAACATTCCAATATTATTAAAAATGCAAACCAATAAGACATGAAATGGCTTGCTTATTGCTAACATTTATGCAAAACCACTTAAAATGTTAAAAATATTAATCTCCTACCCTATGTAGCAATTAATGCTACACAGATGACGACAATTGTTTTTTCCCCTGGAAAATCACCAGCAATCCACATTCTCTTCTTCTACTTAATTAACACAACTATATATATCCTTCAAAGTCACAGGAAACTGGTGTAATTGCTTTTGTAAATTCAACTACTCTCCAATGAAGAACAGATTGCTAAATTAAATGCAAGTAATTTGAGGCTTTAAAAAAAAATCAGGAATAGACACATTCTTGCCCATGTATAGTATGAGGTGATATAAAGGTCAGGGACAAAAAAAAAAGTAAGAATTCCTAGACCGGTGTTTGATTCTCTGTTGAGATATGACCGGTGTTTGAGTCTCTGTTGAGATATTAGGTATATTTTAAAGAACATTTGTCAAGCAAACATCACATGATATAAAATAATTATACTTTATAATCAGTCACAACATGATTAATATAGATATGTGAATTGATTTGGAATAAAAGATGTGTGTGTGTGTCTGTGTGTGTGTGTGTGTGTGTAGAACAGCCCTGAAGTTTCTGAAAAGCCAAAGAAAATAATGATCAGAGAGACAACTTGGAAAATAATTTTTTTAAATTTTTACTTATTTGTTTTTATCTAGAGAAGATAAAAGAGAGGATAATGGGAAAGTGGGAAAGGAGAAAGGAAGAAAAGCGGGATCAAAGATGAGGATACACACACACACACACACACACACTCCATCCTCATTATTTATGGATTCTGCATTTGTGAATTTGCATGCACAGTAACATTTATTTATACTTTAGGCACTTTCATGATAATGTGTGGGCGTGCACACGTGCAGAGCAGTGAGATATTTGAGTTGTTAGACACTCACATTCCCAGATGAGGTTCAATAAGGTGAAGCTCTGCCTTCCTGTTTCAGGTCTCATACTGTAAACAAGTGTCCTGTTTGTTGTATATTTAGTGCTGTGTTTTTGAATTTTTGTTCTTTTTGTTGGTGACTATTTATAATGGTCCCAAAACATGGGACTGAAATGCCCTAAGAGCAAGAAGGTTGTGATGAGCCTTACATAGAAAATATATGTATTAGGTAAACTTCATCCAGGCATGAGTTTAATACGGTTGGCTGCAAGTTCAATGTTAATAAATCAACAATCTACATTAAATAAGGTGTCTTTAAAGAGTAAAACTTATAAAACAAGGTTATGTATTGATCTCTTGACAAAAATGTAACCAGAGGCTCACAGGAACCTAGCCCCATATTTCCCTTAGGAGCAATGATACAGTATTTGCTAATTGAATTTTGCAGTGGCTTTATAAGCATGACTACTGAGAATAATAAGAATTAACTGTGAGTGTGTAGGTATACAGTTGTATATGTATATATACATATGTATATGTGTGTATGTATACAGTTGATTTTAACTATTTGCAGTAGCTATGTAATATATGTATATATAGAGACAGAGGGGAAAAGAGAAAAAGAACACCACCTTATGTCTTCATCGAATGTGGATTGCTTAAAGTGAATAGATAAGAATATGATCAGATGAAGAGGTGAAAGTTTAATTCAGAGTGAAAAAAGATTCTGAAGTAATTACAGAATGTAAAAAAAAAAAAAAAGGGAGAAGAGGGAACTTCAAGAATATACCTGTCTAACTTCTTCATTATGTAGGTGCGGGGATGTGGGTACTGGAATAATGGTCAATGGGAAGTCTCTGGAGCCTAATTCAAACCTTCATTTTCACCCTCTTAACTTCTGTGGATCACATTTTATCATCTGTAAGTTGGGGATCATAATATATCTCGTAGGCTTATAGTAAGAAGTAACTAAGATAAGAAATCAAAAACCGTACAACAATGTGTATGTCATATATTCAAGCATTCAATTACTAATGTGATTATGAGTAGGTGGACTCTCAGGCATACATTTACTTAGAAACTTGCTGGTGGAAATCAATCTCCATGTCCTCTTTTCCCCTGCTCAGTGTTTTTCCATTGTACCATCCTAGGGTCATTGAAGTACCAGTTTGGATGACTTACCTCAAGATGCTATAATAATGGTTGGCATGGAGAGGTTTGTAGTCCCAAGATATGCTTTCATAGCATAGAATACAGAGTCTAAAGAAAAGAAATGTAAGTAGGTGGTTAAGAGAAAGAGTGATGCCTGTCTCAGTTTTCTTCTAAGAGAACATCATTTCCAAAGAACAGAAGAAATCATACTAGGTTTTACCCAGCCATTACCTGATCCCCTGTATTCATAAAATGAAATAGACTTTGATTCCCACTATGAGAATAAAGCAAACTAGTGTGAGAAGGAAGAGGTTTGTCTTTTCTTCTTTTTTAATTAAAAAAAGAGAAAGAAATAACTATATCCTTAATCCTCAGTTTCTTCATATAGAAATGGGAATAGTAATAATATCTTCTTTTTTATTTTTTTAAAGGATTTTTTTAATTTATTCATTTGAGACAGACAGAGAGAGAGTGAAAGCATGAGCAGGGGAGAGAGGCAGAGGGAGAGGGAGAAGCAAACCCCCCACGGAACAGGGAGCCCGACATGGGACTCGATCCCAGGACCCGAAGATCATGACCTGAGCTGAAAGCAGATGCTTAACCATCTGAGCCACCCAGGTGCCCCTAATAATATCTTCTTTACCAAATAATGTTAAAATCCCTAGGAACTATTTATGATAGAGTATCCCACCAAAGCTGGAGATAGAGGCCTATCCAAGGTAAAATAAGTGAGGATTTAAGACAACTTATTTGATCTCATTCTTCACTGCTAAGGAAGCGATAGAATAAAATAAAATTATAATGCATTACCTTTTATATCATAGGTGCCTGCATAGAAATTCTGTTCAAGATGTTATTAATAATAATAAAAGAATCTCTTACTTGATATGTCAGAGGGAACAATTCAGGACACAACTGCTATTTTAATATATTTATCCAATCCTTTTTATCAACATGAGTGACTGGTACAGAGCTGGTGAATGAAATCTACGATTTTATAACTTTCCAGTTTGGATTAGACCAGATAACATTGAAGAGTACTTCAAAGAATGTTGCTTTCATTTTTTTCCCCACTCTCTCTCAAAGGAATTCTGGCAAAAGTTCATATTTTCATCTAGAGAAACTTACCATTTTTTTTTAAAAAATTCTCTTTAAACCCATTCAGTTAGCTGCCCACATTGGTATTAAATATAAACTGTGTCATACGATTCTTGCTAGAAGCAAATGTGTCTGTAATATAACTCTCCATAAAGGATTCATTGAAAAAATGTGACTTATTTCAGATTCTAAATCAAATAATGGTACATTTTAGCCATTTCTATTGCTTTTGACACCAGTATATTATCACGGGTAGGACATGCTTATTCCTCAGGAGTTGACTAACAAATACTATTTGTCTTGTTGCTGCTGTTGTTGCTGTTTTGTTTTTGTTGTTTTTTTTTTTAATTTCATAGTCATACAGAATGGGGCCTTGCATGAAAGGAGACAGGACTGTATCTCAGTCAGTTGTCCCAAGTGTATATGCTATTGTATGTTTGAAGATTCCATTGTAGCTAATGAACTCTGGGCCATAAAAATTCACCTCATTAAATTTCAAAAAATATTACCAATAGGTAAGGAGATGCTAAATAAATCATCCGATTTACTAAATCTAAATGTTTACTTTTATCCATTTCTAGAGTAAGATGAGGCATTCCTCACCATCAGAGTGTAGGGTTAATGTATGAGAAGACCATTAAACTCCCATCATTTAAACACAATAACTGCCTTGTGTGTCTACATAATGTTTCAAAGCTATTTTTAAGTCATTTAAGCTTTTCAATTTACACTAAACATCCACCAAGAGATTTTTCTATTAAATTTAGTGCAATATTTTAAATGATCAGTACAACTCAATTTTAAATAAATTCTATAGTAAAAGTAATTTCTAAAGACATAACTTACATAATTTCCCTCAATGCACCACTGGTTCTGAATAGTGGCTTTCATCTTTAAATCACTAAAAATCCTTTAGAATCCCTAGGCAGCCACACTTTGTATAAATCTAATGTAAATTTTAAGGAGTTAATTTGTGCTAAAATGACAAAATAAGCTTTGTATACTTACATATTTCTGGTTGCCCAAAATAATTTAAAATAGCAATTATTTCACAGAGTGTTATGTAAACAACATGGAAAGCACTAGGAAATTTTCAAATGAGTGTTAAAAATATTTCTGTTTCCTGATAACATTTCTGATCTGCTAAGAATGCTATCAGCCAGGATATTATTACGTGAACTAGGGCATCCTGGGACTTGGGAGTCTGTGACTGGGAACTTGGGAACTTCACCTGGAAAGAGCAGATGACAATTGGGAATGATTGGCTGGCTCATCAATGAAGACAGAAGGCTGAGGTAGAATACAAAGAATCTATTGATAGCTTTTGTCTGTGGCAGACAGAAGCCTAAGGGAAGGGTGACTGCTCTCTCCTAGTGTCATGGATATCACATGATAGAAAGTTTTATGTTTGTTTCTGACATTAGGCAAACAAAAACCTTTTGAATGCTGAATTAGGCTCTTGTTTTGAGACTGCAAGCTGCTACTCATTCCTATTGATGAGTACTGATCTGATTGCAGCCTTTTCATTTTTACGGTGTTAACTGTGTGGGGAATGTGGGTAGAAGGTCTGAGACAGGCCCACCGACCTTATCCCCGCAGAGTTCACATAGCTTTTGGAGTTTTCTTTTTTTGTTGGGGGGGGGCAGGGGGAGGGTACGGGGTGTCTCAGGAGTGTACCAATCTCTTTGCTTAAATGAACAATATGAGTTAGGCCTTCTGAAACCAGTTTAGCAAAAGACCCTTTTTTCTTTTCCCTCTGGAGAAGGATATAACACTATCACCACGATTCAGCTTTGCTTGTCTGGGTCTGTGCAAATTGTGAGGGAAAGAGAGCTTTGAGGGAGCCCTTCCTGTTCCCTTTGGTCCCTGTGATCTGTACTCACTTGAGGTTCTAAGGTTCAAAATTCGATGACTTGGCAGGAAAAGATAAATTCATTTTTTAAAGGCCTGGTGAGGATTGTATTCTTGTTGAGGGAGTCATAGATTGGGAACACTGAAGCCATTTTTAAAGCCCTTGATTATGGCTGACTTTTAAATATATACATTCACTCTTTGAATTAAAAGAATCCAGAGAAATGAGAATAATTTCTGCTTTCTGTGGCCAGACTTTGAAGTGGAGAAATGTAGAACTAAAAGCAAATAGCATAACCTGTTTTAATCAAAAGGAGTCTAGCAAGAAACAATCAATTAAAGAACAGTCTGATTCTCTGCGACATCAATGTATGAAAATCTGTTAGACGCCAGATTGTGTCTCAAGACACATATGATGAACTGAACAAAATGACCTGCTAATAGCTTTTACGGGTAATAAATGCATCATGTTATTGGTAATTCTGCAGATGGTAAATCAAGCTAATATTGAAGCTGAAACAAGCTACTTGTTAAATATAGTTCAAAATGATCTTCTCAAAAACTGTTATTCAAAAACTGCATTGCACAGAAAAGAAAGATGATTCCTCCTTATATTTCTAAGCATCTTAAATGGATAAACATCCCCATTCTGCCATAGAGGCATTTTAATTTTTAAATCCTTTGGAGAGAGCATGACTGAAATAAATTTAAGCTGAGAAACGCTATGTTTATTTAGATTATGAGCAGGAGCTAAAATGTAAAACCTGGTCTGAAATTGAAGTGTGACTTTACTCCATACAATGCATATTAGATGCTAGTTCCAGTCAGCATTTGGAACACTGACCTGGCAAATCTGAACATTTGAGCACAATGCATATTAAACAATTATGGAGGGATGGACATGCCATTCCTATTATTGACTCTCTTGAATAGTTTCATTTGCCTAAAGAACCCTTTAGCTTCAATTTTGTTGTTGTTGTTATAAGATCTAAAGTAGACAGCAGCACAATTCTAGGAAAAGAGGAGATAGGACAGTGGTCCAAGAAATCACTCTTCTAAGGAAAAAAAAAAAAAAAAAGACTGTGACTGCCCATGATCTACAAAGGGAAACTCAGTCAAATGAAAGGGAAAGTTGACTTCAGGGATGGTCAGGTCAGATTGCTGAATCCTCAAATGGGTCCTCCCTGTCTTTGAGCAGGTTACTTATTACCAAAAATCATTTCGTTTGCCTATTTATGTCATGTAAGTAAACTCACCTATTTGTATTCACTGGGGATAGTATCAATTCTATTGATATTTATTTTGAAAGAAATGTTATTTCAGATATACAGATAGAAAATTTGTAATAGGGTTTATGTTTATTTTTTAATTTTTTAAAGATTTTACTTATTTGTTTGACAGAGAGAGAGAAAGAGAAAGAGCAAGAGAGCACAAGTCGGGGGAGTGACAGGAGAGGGAGAAGCAGACTCCCCACTGAGCAGGGAGCCTGACGTGGGGCTCGATCCCAGGACCCTGGGATCATGACCTGAGCCAAAGGCATATGCTTAACTGACTGAGCCACCCAGGCACCCCTATAATAGGGTTTATGTTTAAATAAATGTAATTTAATATGTATTTGTATGGTTTTTTCAGATACATGTTTTCATATATATATACATATATATGTATATACACATATGCATGCATGTATACAAATATATAGACACATGCATACATATTATCATTTTATGTTGTATTTTAGTTCTAGATTTACCTGTTACCTGGAACATCTTAAAGAAAAGCAATTAATGCCTTAAATTTCCAGCTTTTTAACAGTAGCAAGATGTTAGCTAGCTATCAACTCTCTATGATATGACTTTGAGGACAGTGGCAGTGACAGAAATCCTATCTTTTAGCAGTGGGAAAAAAAGGGGTAAAATATCACCTTGTTGGAGGAACAGATGTTTGCAGTTCATTAACATCCATTTATTCAGTGCAGAATCAGAAATTTATAATAAGACTAATCCTAGGCCAAATTGTGAAGCTGGGACTGTTACAATCAGCAGTCTCCGAATTCCCCTAAGTAGTCCTTTTCACAAAGATTCCTGATGTCTTCCCTAGCTCCCCACCTCTGTCATCCCCATCTATTCAATTTACTCAAGCAGTATAATAAAAGTATGAATGAGATAATATATCTGCATTTTTCTAGGATGTTTTCAGTGTAAAGTAAAAGAAAATACAACTGAAAGTAGCCTAATCAATAAGGACATGTATTATTTCACATAACAAAATGTCCAAAGGTAGGTCAGCTCTGAGGTTCATTGGTCATTGGAACATTAGGAGCCTAGGATCTGTCTGTCTTGTGCTGTTCACCAAAACAATGGTAATGTTAAAGTCAAATTATAAAGTATATTTATTTACACATATTTTTATCTTCCTATACAATTAAGAAATAATATTTCATTTATTTATTTTTTCATGACTAAACGGGATTTCTTCCAGGAATGTAAGTTTCTTTTCAATTTATTTTTAATTTTTATTATTTGAAGTATAGTTGACATACAATGTTATATTCATTTCAGGTGTACAACCTAGTGGTTAGACAATTCTATACATTACTTAATGCTCACCACGGTAAGTGTGGTTACCATCTGTGGCCATACAGTGTTGTTACAATATTATTGACTATATTCCCTGTTCTGTACTTGTCATCTCCATGACTTACTTATTTTATAATGGAGGATTTTATCTCTTAATCCCTTTCACCTATTTCACCCATCCTCCTAACCCCCATAGTTTGTGCTTTGTATTTATGAGCAAGTTTTTATTTGTTTTATTTTGTTTTTTAGATTCCACAAATAAGTGAAATCATATGG
>NW_028046060.1:0-431 GCF_054177405.1 Leptonychotes weddellii
GCCCTCCATCATCCAGTCGGGGTGGTTGGCGGACTGTCAGAGACAAATCATTCAGCGGCCGTGGCTCTGAGTGGTGTCCTACGCCCTGGGGTCGAACGGCTGTTACAGAGCTGTGGTGCTGCCTGGTCCCTCCGTCCCAGGGCTCAGGGTTGACAGCATGAAAGGGAAAGGCGTCATGGCCAGAGCTCCCTGACACCCTCCAACCTTCATCGGGGCGGGGAGAAAGGCCCGGCTGGTGGCGGCCTGCTGCGGGCTGGGGCGAGGTGCCTCTTCGGGGAAGGCTCACCCTGCCACGGGGAGCACAGTGGCTTCCTCGGGCGCCGTTGGCAGGTTTAAGCCACAGACACCCGAGACACAGGGGCGGGAAGGAACAAAGGCGGACGTGAAACAGAACAGGGGTGTGGGAGGAGAGAGCGGGGCTATGGCCTCCC
>NW_028046061.1:0-431 GCF_054177405.1 Leptonychotes weddellii
GATTCCTTGGGTTTCGGAAGGAACAGCCAGCGGAAAGGGCCTCCTCCTGCCAGGCTCTGGACATGGTCGCTGCAGCAGGCCTGGCGCCAGGCAAGCTCAGGCCCGGGGGAAGCCGCTCAGGTTACTACAGACCTGATGGGGCAGCGTCTGGGGCGTAGCCTTGGGCCCGTTAGGGGACCCTGGGTGTCCTCGGGACGTCTGCCGCCCTCCGTCCTGCACATCGTGAGCCGTTCCGGGCGCCGTCACAGTGCGAAGTGTCTCCGCCCACACGGCATGGGCACAGCCCCGACCGCGCAGCGGGGGTCTCCACACGGGGCCGAGGCCAACCTCACTGCACGCCAGGACTTGCGTCGGGAGCGTAACAGAAAACAGGCTTCAGGAGCGCTGACCCGCTGTTGGCGTAAAGGTTTTGTTTTCAGAATCATATGCTG
>NW_028046062.1:0-431 GCF_054177405.1 Leptonychotes weddellii
TACTGTTGCCAGCTCCCTGTAAATCCTGGCTGTGGGAAGATTGAGCAGCATATACCAGTGCTGACTCAGTTTCCCAGAGTTTCCATCCAACAAGTGTCATTAATACTTCAAAAGGGCTAATAAATAATTAAATGAATTAAAAAATAAGGAAATACTTTTTATATAATAAAGTATAGATTTTAATTAATAATGATGTATCAATATTAGTTCATTAACTATAACAAATGTGCCGTGTTAATAGAAGATGCTAATACTTGAATTTGAATGTGGGAAATTGGGGAAATTGAATGTGGAATATATGGGGGATCTCTGTACTACCTTCTTGATTTTTCTACAAACCTACAATAATTTATCTAAAAATAAATTATTTTTGAATGGGGGAAATTAAATGTGGACTATATGGGGAAATTGAATGTGGAATATATGGGGGA
>NW_028046063.1:0-431 GCF_054177405.1 Leptonychotes weddellii
CAGCATATGATTCTGAAAACAAAACCTTTACGCCAACAGCGGGTCAGCGCTCCTGAAGCCTGTTTTCTGTTACGCTCCCGACGCAAGTCCTGGCGTGCACTGAGGTTGGCCTCGGCCCCGTGTGGAGACCCCCGCTGCGCGGTCGGGGCTGTGCCCATGCCGTGTGGGCGGAGACACTTCGCACTGTGACGGCGCCCGGAACGGCTCACGATGTGCAGGACGGAGGGCGGCAGACGTCCTGAGGACACCCAGGGTCCCCTAACGGGCCCAAGGCTACGCCCCAGACGCTGCCCCATCAGGTCTGTAGTAACCTGAGCGGCTTCCCCCGGGCCTGAGCTTGCCTGGCGCCAGGCCTGCTGCAGCGACCATGTCCAGAGCCTGGCAGGAGGAGGCCCTTTCCGCTGGCTGTTCCTTCCGAAACCCAAGGAATC
>NW_028046064.1:0-431 GCF_054177405.1 Leptonychotes weddellii
ATAGTCTCTTGGCCTTTCCCGCTTCTTCAGTTTGCTACACTGCCACATGGAGGAATCTTTTTTTTTTTAAGATTTTATTTATTCATTCGAGACACAGAGATACAGAGAGAGAGAGAAAGAGCACGAGCAGGGGGAGAGACAGAGGGAGAAGCAGGCTTCCTGCTGAGCCAGGAGCCGGACGTGGGGCTCGATCCCAGGACCCTGGGATCATGACCTGAGCCGAAGTCTGATCCTTAACCATCTGAGCCACCCAGGCGCCCCCAGAAGAATCTTTTGAAAACGCAAATCTCATGGGGCACCTTGTGTGACTCAGTCGGTTAAACCTTTGGCTCAGGTCATGACCTCATGGGTCATGATCCCTTGGGTCCTGGGATCGAGCCCCATGTTGGGATCCGTGATCAATGCGGAGTCTGCTTGAAGATTTTTCCCTC
>NW_028046065.1:0-431 GCF_054177405.1 Leptonychotes weddellii
ACTTTACACTTGCGGCATCACTTGTAGAGAAAAGAAATTAATGATGTTATTCTTTTTTTTTTAAAGATTTTATTTATTTATTTGAGAGAGAGAGAATGAGAGAGAGCAAGCACATGAGAGGGGGGGAGGGTCGGAGGGAGAAGCAGGCTCCCTGCCGAGCAGGGAGCCCGACGCGGGACTCGATCCCGGGACTCCAGGATCATGACCTGAGCCGAAGGCAGTCGCTTAACCGACTGAGCCACCCAGGCGCCCTATGATGTTATTCTTAAGCAAGATTATAGGTGGCTCTGTAAGGAAACGTGTGTTTATTTAAAAAGGTAAACTAAAGACAACTTCGCTTAAAATGCTCTAGAGTCCTCTTTTATATTCTATCATCCTGGCAGGCTTTCCCAAAGGGTCTGAACGTATGAAGTGTGAGTAGATCCACTCAC
>NW_028046066.1:0-431 GCF_054177405.1 Leptonychotes weddellii
ATCTATATCTATACTCTGTTTTCTCTCTTCTCAAGAGAATTCTGATTCTGTTCATAGAGATTCTTATCTCTTGTGTCCATCAAGGAAATTTTTTTTTTCTCTGCAAGGCTGGGTCTTTTGGCCTTTTATGACAGAATTAAGAGTAACTGGGGAGGAATACAAAAAGGCTGGGAAGTTAAGGCTAGTGTTGGAACTGAGGGGCATTTGCATCAAAAAGAAGGGAACTGGTATATATATATATATATATGAGAAAATAAAGAAAGCAAAAGTTTTGCTTGTTTTCTTTGTTCTAAAATATTGTTGGATTCTGTTGTTTCTTCCACTGTGTTCAAGAAATTCATGTACAGAACTTGAGTACCTTTTGGTAGGGCTGGACTGTGTTTTATCGGCTGCAACTCTGTGTTAAGACTGGTCCACTGGGGCCATAGCTT
>NW_028046067.1:0-431 GCF_054177405.1 Leptonychotes weddellii
AAACAGGGGATCTCAAACTTGAGTGGGTTTCAAGATCACCAGGAATGCTTATGAAAACACAGACCGTTGGGCCTCATCCCAAAGTGTCTGACTCAAAAGATCTGGTTTAGGGTCTGACCATCTGTGTCCCTAATGAGTGTCCAGGTGATGCAGCAGCTGCTGGCCCAAGGACCATGCTTTGAGATGCACAGCTTTCTTTCTTTTTTTTTTTTTCTTGAACTTTTTATAGAACTTTTTTTTTTATTCTTATGTTAATCCCCATACATTACATCATTAGTTCTAGATGAAGTGTTCCATGATTCATTGTTCGTGCACAACACCCAGTGCTCCATGCAGAACGTGCCCTCCTCAATACCCACCACCAGGCCAACCCATCCTCCCACCCCCCTCCCCTCTAGAACCCTCAGTTTGTTTTTCAGTGTCCATCGTCT
>NW_028046068.1:0-431 GCF_054177405.1 Leptonychotes weddellii
AATTTATTTCAAGTTTTTCTTCAGAGTATAGGCATAGAGGGTACATACCTCAATATGATAAAAGACATCTATGAAAAACCTACAATGAATATCATTCTCAATGGGGAAAAACTGAGAGCTTTCCCCCTAAGGTCAGGAACGCGGCAGGGATGTCCACTATCACCACTGCTATTCAACATAGTATTAGAAGTCCTAGCCACGGAAATCAGACAACAAAAAGAAATCAAAGGCATCCAAACTGGCAAGGAAGAAGTCAAGCTCTCACTCTTTGCAGATTATATGATACTTTATGTGGAAGACCCAAAAGACTCCACCCAAAAACTGCTAGAACTCATACAGGAATTCAGCAAAGTGGCAGGATATAAAATCAATGCACAGAAGTCAGTGGCATTCCTATACACCAACAACAAGACAGAAGAAAGAGAAATTAA
>NW_028046069.1:0-431 GCF_054177405.1 Leptonychotes weddellii
GGGTGTTATACGAAAACAATGGATCGTGGATCACCACATCAAAAACCAATGATGTATTGTATGGTGACTAACATAACATAATAAAATTTTTTAAAAAAGTAAACTGATGAAAATTTTACAATCCTCTAGAAAAGATGGAATTTGTTATCTCATTCTTGTAAAGGGTGTCTGGGAGTGTCGCCCATCATTTATATCCAAGGCGTGTCAGTTCCCAATCTTCTAGGGGAGTAGGTTCTGATAGGGAAGACTCAGCACTGAGTACTGAGTATTGAGGGGAAATAGGGGATGTGTGGTGTTGGTAGCCTGGGAGTGAGACTGGAGGCAAACTCATAATACATCACCACCACCCTGACTCATATTGTTCCTTCTCCAAAACCTGTAAAACTTGACAGAGTACTGAGAAAACTGCATGCATATAGGTGGGTGGTGTA
>NW_028046070.1:0-9328 GCF_054177405.1 Leptonychotes weddellii
AGACCTGGTAGGGAGAGGGTCAAGGAAAGGTCCCTGCTGAAAACCCTTGGTTCTCAATGCAAGCCCTGGAGAGGGGTCCCTAGGAACACGGTGAGCCAGAGGGAGATTCTGGCTTACCAAGACTGCACTGCACTTCATTCAGCTCATCCTCTCATTGGGCCACCACCATCAGCACCTGCACCACTGAGCTGAGGAAAGGGCAAATGCTCTCCAAGGAGAAGATGCTACCACCGAAGTTTCTACATTTCACAGCCAACATATGATGATGGATAGAAAACTGTCAGGTATGATAAGAGACAGAAGTCATGGACCTAAAGCAAGAACAAAAATGGAAATAGGGTCCTGATACTGAAGTCATTAAGCAAAGACTTTATTTTTTTAATTTAAATTCAATTAATTAACATATAGTATATTATTAGTTTCAAAGGTAAAGTTTAGTGATTCATCAGTTGCATATAACACCCAGTGGTCATTACATCAAGTGCCCTCCTTAATGCCCATCACCTAAGCAAAGACTTTAAAGAAAACAGATAAAATGCAACCTTTGTCGGAAAATTAGAACCCACAGAAATGAATCGAATAGTGACTTTATTATTGAAAAACAGAACAGCTGAAATTAAGAACTCAATCTGTGGGCTTAGTGGCATAGCACATATAGCAGGAAAAGGGTCAGTAAGATGTGTTCATAGAGCACATCCAGATTGAAGGAAGAGAGAAAAAAGAATGATAAATACAGGGGAGAGAACAAGGGATATATGGGACAGTGGAATGACTGGAGCCCCCGAGAACTGGGCAAAGGTAACTGAGGAAATAACAATAGCTTATCATCTAGCCTCAGAATAAAAACAAAAATCAGTCATAAAAACATCATAATTCAACTGTTGAAAACAAAAGACAAAGGGAAAAGTCTTGAAAGCATCAGAGGGAGAAAAACACCCATATTATTTTCAAAGGAATGAAAGAAAGACTAACAGATGACTTTTCAGAAGACAGAAAAATGACATTCCTAAGTGCTATAGAAAATAACAACAAACCTAGAATTTCATATAACTGTGAAGTTATTCTTCAGAAGTCAAAGTGAAATAGTGACATTCTCAGACAAACAAAAACTGAGGGGTTTATCACTAGTAGGCCTGCACCAAAAGAAATACAAAAAAAAAAAAAGAAGCTCTTTCCTTTTAGAAGGAAAATGACCCTAGACAGAAACATAGAAGTGCAGGGGCTTGAGCTAAATGGTGGCATAGAAGTAGGACCCTAGGCTTGTCTCACCCCCCGAAAATAGCTGTGTAACTATCAAGTCAACCTGAGGAGGGACAGAAGAAACTCCACAACTAGAGGGAGAGAAGAAGCCACATCAAGGAAGGTAGGTAGTACAGAGACTTGGTTTGGGGCTGAAACGGATCACTGGTGCTGTGGAGGGGAGGGAGCTGTGGTTGCAGAAAAAGGCGAGAGAGAGAGGGAGAGAGAAGCACACAAGGAAACCCACAAGGAGAACATTTCCCCAAAGCCATTGGCTGGGAAAATGAGAGGGGCTAATCTCCTTGAGTTGTTGCAGCCAGCAGGGCTTGAAGACTAGAGTTTTAAAGGTCGGTGGGCTTGGCTGGGATGAGGCCCAGAGGGTGCTGCCCCTCTCCAAGAGAGAAGGCAGGCAAGCAACCCTGGGGGCAGAGGGCATGGAAACAGCCATCTCAGGAGCACCTGGGGCACACGGGAGGTAGATTGTTCACTCTTCTTGGAGCACATCCCTGAGACGTAGTATTCCCAGAGGCTCCTTTCTAGGAACAAAGGAGCCAATGGGCACCATTTCCCTCGCTGGACCCTCAGCCTCGGTGCAGAGCCACTTGCAGAGGCAGCTGGCCCAACACTGGCCGCCTAGCCTGCTCACTCCAAGTTCCATTCCCCTGCGCTCTGCTGCAACTGCCCTTCTCAGTCGAACCTCTCTCAGTCCCAGTGAGGCAGGACCCACCCCCAGAAGACCAGTGCAGGCCCCTGCCCACACCCTGTCCCTAAAGCCTGGAGTTTTAAAAGTTAGCAGGCTTGGCTGGGATAGAGCCCAAAGGGCAATGTGCTGCTCCTGGAGAGAAGGCAGGCAAACAACCCGGGGGGCAGATAGTGTGGAAACGGCGAAATGAAAAATGTCTGGGACACACAGAGGGAGATTATTTGCTGTTCTCGGAGTGCTTCCCTGAGAGGCAACATGTACTGAGACTCCTCTCTGGGGACAAAAGCGTTGACTGGTGCCATTTTCCTCCCCCACCCCTCAGCATAAGCACAGAGCCACCTGCAGGAGGCAGCACAGTGGCTACCCTGGCTGCCTAGCCTGCTTACACCACACCTCACACGCCCGAACTCTGGCAGGCCTGTGTTCTCGGGCAAGTTGTGCCTCAGACCCAGCACGGTGGGCCCCTTCCCCAGAAGACCAACAGAAACCCCTGCCCACACCATATCTTCCAACCAGAGAGTTCTGCAGAGCCTCAGTTCTAATGGAGGTAGTATCAGGTCTCATTTCACAAGCAGACCGAAGCACACCTAGTTAAAACTTTCCACTTCTGGCCAAGTACCAAACATTGCCCACAGCAGACAAGGAGAGCCTCTGCAGACAACTGGCCTAAAGGATAAAGCAGCCAAAAGACAGCAGCAGAGTGCACAGAGCACACACCAGTGACACTCCCTGAAGCACCAGGCCCTGGACATTGTATGCTCTCTTCCTCATGAGGCCACCACGTTCAGGAGCTGGAGTCATAACTGGCTTTTCTAACACACAAAAGAAGGCAGAGACTTAGACAAATGCCAAGATGGAGGAATTCATCCCACATGAAAGAATAAGATAAGGTCATGCCAGAGATCTAAATGAACTTTAAGGAATGATCATAAGGATACTCACTGGGCTTGAGAAAGGGATGGAAGCCTTCAGGGAGGCCCTTGGCACAGAGATAGAAAAGTTAAAAAACAATCAGTCACAAAGGAAAAATGCAATAATTGAGATTTGAAACAGACTGGATGTAATAACCACAAGGCTGGAAGAAGCTGCGGAATGAATTATTGACCTAGAAGACAAAATAACGGAAAAGAATGAAGCTGGACAAAAGAAAGAAAGAAGAATTATGGATCATGAGCATAGACTTCGGGAACTCAGTATCTCCATCAAATGTGATAACATTCATATATATTATAGAAGTACCAGAAGAAGAAGAGAGAAAAAAGGGGGCAGAAAACAGATTAGAGGAAATAATAGTTGAAAACTTTCCTAATCTGGGAAAGGAAACAGTCAGACAGATTTTGGAGGCACAGAGAACTCCCACCAAAATCAGCAAAAACAGTCTAACATCAAGATATATTGTAATTAAATTTGCAAAATATAGTGATTAAAAAAACCTTAAAAGCAGCAAGATAAAAGAAGTCCTTAACTTACAAGGAAGACCTATAAAGCTTGCTGCCGATCTCTCCACAGAAACTTAGCAGGCCAGAAGGGATATATTCATGATATGTTCAGTGTGCTGAATGGGAAAAATCTGCAGCCAAGAATACCCTATCAAGCAAGGCTATCACTCAGAATAGAAGGAGTGATAAAGAGTTCCTCAAACAAGCAAAAACTAAAGGAGTTTGTGACCACTAAACCTGTCCTGGAAGAAATATTAAAGGGGACTCTGAGTAGAAAGGGAAGACTAAAAGTGACAAAGACAAGGAAGGAACAGAGAAAGTCTCCAGAAAGAACAACAAAACAAGTAATACAATGGCACTAAATACATATCTATCAATAATTACTCTGAATTACTAGGGCGCCTGGGTGGCTCAGTTGGTTAAGCGACTGCCTTCGGCTCAGGTCATGATCCTGGAGTCCCTGGATCGAGTCCCGCATCGGGCTCCCTGCTCCGCAGGGAGTCTGCTTCTCCCTCTGACCCTCCTCCCTCTCATGCTCTCTGTCTCTCATTCTCTCTCTCGCAAATAAATAAAAATCTTAAAAAAAAAAAAATTTAAAATAAAAAAAAAAATAATTACTCTGAATTACTAAATGCTCCAATCAAAAGAAACAGGGTATCAGAATGGATTAAAAAAAAACAAGACCCATCTATATGCTGCCTACAAGAGACTCATTTTAGACCTAAAGACAACTGCATATTGAAAGTGAGACGATGGAGAAACATTTATCATCAAATGGACATCAAAAGAAAGCCACAGTAGGAATACTTATATTGGACAAACTTGACTTGAAGCCATAGACGGTAACAAGATATGAAGATGGGCACTGTGTCATAATAAAGGGGAAAATCCAACAAGAAGATCTAACGATTGTAAATATTTATGACCCCAAAATGGGAGCACCCAAATATAGGAAACAATTAATAACAAACATAAAGGAACTCATTGATAATAACACAATAATAGTAGGGGACTTTAATACCACACTCACAGCAATGGGCTGATCATCTAAGCAGAAAATCAACCAAGAAACAGTGGCTTTGAATGACACACTGGACCAGATGGATTTAACAGATATATTCAGAACACTGCATCCTAAAGAAGAAGAATACACATTCTTTTCAAGTGCACATGGGACATTCTCCAGAATAGATAACATACTAGGTCACAAATCAGGCCTCAACAAGGACAAAAAGATTGAGATCAAACCATGCATATTTTCTGACCAGAACCCTATGAAACTTGAAGTCAACCATGAGAAAAAATTTGGAAAGACCTCAAATACATGGAGGTTAAACAACATGTACTAAATTAAAAAAATTTAAATTAAAAAATTAAATTAAAAAATTATATGGAAACAAATGAAATTAAACAAATACATGGAAACAAATGAAAATGAAAAATATACGGCCCACAACCTTTGGGATGCAGCAAAAGCGATCCTAAAAGGGAAGTATATAGCAATCAGGCCTACCCTAAGAAGCAAGAAAAATCTCAAATAAACAACCTAACCTTACACCTAAAGGACCTAGAAAAAGAACAACAAACAAAGCCTAAAGCCAGCAGAAGGAGGGAAATAATAAAGATCAAGGCAGAAATAAATGGTATAGAAACTCAAAAAACAATATAACAGATCAGTGAAACCAGGAGCTGGTTCTTTGAAAAAAGTAGTAAAATTGATAAACCCCTAGCCAGACTTATCAGAAAGAAAAGAGAAAGGACCCAGATAAATAAAATCACAAATGAGAGAGGAGAAATAACCAACACCACAGAAATACAAACAATTGTAAAAGAATATTATGAAAAACTATATGCCAACAAATTAGACAGCCTGGAAGAAATGGATAGATTCCTAGAAGCATATAAACTAACAAAACTGAAACAAGAAGGAATAGAAAATTAGAACAAACGGATAGCCAGCAAAGAAATTGCATCAGTAATCAAAAACCTCCCAACAAACAAAAGTGCAGGGCCAGATGGCTTCACAGGGGAATTCTACCAAACATTTAAAGACTTAATACCTATTCTTCTCAAACTGTTCCAAAAAGCAGAAATGCAAGGAAACTTCCAAACTCATTCTATGAGGCCAGCATTACCCTGATACCAAAACCAGGTAAGTCACCACTAAAAAAGAGAACTACGGGCCAATATCCCTGATGAACATGGATGCAAAAATTCTCAATAAAATACTAGCAAACCGAATCCAACAGTACATTAAAAGAATCATTCACCATGATCAGATGGGATTTACTCTTGGGCTGCAAGGGTGGTTCAATATTTGCAAATCAATCAATGTGATACCCTACATCAATAAAAGAAAGGATAAGAACTATATGATCCTTTTAATAGATGCAGAAAAAGCATTTGACAAAGTACAACAGCCATTCTTGATAAAAACCCTCAACAAAGTAGGGTTAGAGGGAACATAACTCAACATAATAAAGGCTGTTTACGAAGAGCCCACAGCTAATATCATCCTCAATGGGGAGAAACTGAAAGCTTTTCCTCTACAGTCAGGAAAAAGACATGGATGTCCACTCTCACTGTTATTTAACATAGTACTGGAAGTCCTAGCCACACCAATCATACAACAAAAGGATATAAAAGGCATCCGGATCAACAAAGAAGAAGTCAAACTTTCACTATTTGCAGATAACATGATACTCTATATAAAAAAACCCAAAAGACTCCACCAAAAAATTGCTAGAATTAATGCAGGAATTCAGTAAAGTCACAGATACAAAATCAATGTACAGACATCTGTTGTATTTCTATACACCAATAACAAAGCAACAGAAAGAGAAATCAAGGAATTAATCCCATTAACAACTGTACCCAAAATAATAAGATCCCTATGAAGAAACCTAACCAAAGAGGTAAAAGAACTATACTCTGAAAACTATAACACACTGGTGAAAGCAATTGAAGATGACACAAGGAACTGGAAAGACATTCCATGCTCATGGATCGGAAGAACAAACATTGTTAACATGTCTATACTACCCATTTAATGCAAACCCTATCTAAATACCACAAGCATTTGTCACAGGGCTAGAATAAACAATCCTAAAATTTGTATGGAACCACAAAATTACCCTGAATAGCCAGAGCAACCTTGAAAAAGAAAAGCAAAGCCGGCGGCATCACAATTCCGGACTTCCAGCTCTATTACAAAGCTGTCATCATCAAGACAGTATGGTACTGGCACAAAAACAGACACATAGATCAGTGGAACAGAATAGGAAATCCATAAATGAACCTACAACTCTATGGTCAATTAATCTTTGACAAAGCAAGAAAGAATAGCCAATGGGGAAAAAGACAAGCTCTTCAACAAATGGTGTTGGGAAAACTGGACAGCAATGCACAAAGAATGAAACTGGACCACCTTCTTACACCATACACAAAAATAAATTCAAAATGGATTAAAGACCTAAATGTGAGACAAGAAACTATTAAAATCCTAGAGGAGAACACAGGCATTAACCTCTTTGACATCAGCCATAGCAACTTCTTACTAGATATGTCTTCTGAGGCAAGGGAAACAAAAATAAAAATAAACCATTGGGATTTCATCAAAATAAAAAGCTTCTGCACAGCAAAGGCAATAGTCAACAAAACTAAAAGGTAATTTAGGAAATGGGAGATGTTTGCCAATGACATATGTGGTGAAGTGTTAATACCCAAAATATATAAAGAACTTATAAAACTCAACACCCAAGAAAAAAATAACCCAACTAAAAAATGGGCAGAAGACATGAACAGATATTTTTCTAAAGAAGACATCCAGATGGCCAACAGACACAGGAAAAGATGCTCAACATCACTCATCATCAGGGAAATGCAAATCAAAACGACAATGAGATATCACCTCACACCTGTCAGAATGGCTAAAATTGACAATACAGAAAACAACAATACAGAAAAAAGTTAAAAGTCAACAGCATGACTTTTAAAATGAACTGTATTGGCAAGGATGTGGAGAAAAGGGAACCCTCTTACACTGTTGGTGGGAATGCAAACTGGGGCAGCCACTCTGGAAAACAGTAGGGAGGTTTCTCAAAAATTAAAAATAGACCTACCCTACAATCCAGCCATTGCACTACTAGGTATTTACCCAAAGGACATAAAAATACTAATTTGAAGGGATACATGTACCCTGATATTTATAACAGCATTATCAACAATAGCCAAATTATGGAAAGAGCCCAAATGTCCATTGACTGATGAATGGATAAAGAAGATGTGGTATATATACATAATGGAATATTATTCAGCCATAAAAGAATGAAATCTTGCCATTTGCAAGGATGTGGATAGAGCTAGGCAGTATTATGCTAAGTGAATTAAGTCAGTCAGAGAAAGACAAATACCATATGATTTCACTCATAGGTGGAATTTAAGAAACAAAACAAACAATCATAGGGGAAAAAAAAGAGGAAAACCAAGAAACAGAGTCTTAACTATAGAGAACACATTGATGGTTACCAGAGGGGAGGTGGGTCGGGGAATGGGTTCAATAGGTGATGGGTATTAAGGAGGGCACTTGTGATGAGCACTGGGTGTTGTATGGAAGTGTTGAATCACTAAATTTTACATCTGAATCTAATATTACACTGTATATTAAGTAACTGGAATTTAAATAAAAACTAAAAAAAAAAAAAGCAAAAAGCATGCAAGATTAAAAAAACCCACAGATATACATAAAGGAGGGAGGAGATACAGAATGGGTTAAAATGTGAGTAAAGCTTTGCTTCTTGATTTGGGTGCTGTGTACATGGATGTGTTCACTTTCTGAAAATTCATAAGCTCTGCGTTTAAATTTGAGCATCTTTCTGTTGTGTTATGCTTCACTTAGAATTTTACCAAAACAAAGTAAAACAAAAACTGCTTAGTGGAAAATTCAGCTTTAAATGCATACATAGAGAAGAATAGCTAAAAACCAATGAGCTAAGCAGCCATCTCAAGAAATTAGAAAAAGAACAACCAATTAAACCCAAGGAAAGTAGATGGAAGGAGATCATAAAAAATAAAGATAAGAGCAGAAAGGAAATAAACAGAAAACATACATAGAGGATCAAGAAAACCAGAAGTTGGTTCTTGGAAAAGATTAATAAAGTAAAAAAATCCCTGGTGAGGGATAGGTAGAAGGATAAAGAATCTGAAATGAAAAAGAAGCACCATCTAGCTGCTGACACTTTTTTTTGTCCTCTCTCCTGGGTGGAGCTGTCCCTAAGCCTCCCTGGGGGCATTCAAGCTCGAAGCAGGGATCCCAACAGATCCTTGGAGGCCAGATAGAGGATTGGCCATGACACCACAAAGTCCAGTACCTTCTGTGCCACATATTTTTACCCCTAATCCTGGATTACGGGGGTGGGTCTCTGCATTTCAGTCCAAGAAGTGGGAAGGCTTTTGACTGGTCAGATGGTGGAGCACTGAGTTCCCTAGAGTTGAGATAGGACATGTAAACCAAGAATGACAGACGATCCTACTGAAGAGCTCCAGATGGTAGAAAGTACAGCTCCTGGCATAAAGGGAGAAGGTCAGACGGAGACCTTACCCCATATCCTATCCTGATTACTAATGCCTTAAACCAGTTCTTGACCTGCTGGTGTGTGCTCTAGAGGTCTTTCAGGGAAGCATGTACTTTTCTTAGGTATTAGCCAAATTTTTCCAGATTGGTGGTGCCGTGAGGTGCAAGGATGCATTGGGGCAGATGTGTAAATGTATGAAGGACAGTGTTGAGAGTGTGTTGGTGGGGGAGGGAAGCAATCTCAGCATGACTTTTTTAAAAAATTTTTTATTGTTATGTTAATCACCATACATTACATCATTAGTTTTAGATGAAGTGTTCCATGATTCATTGTTTGTGCATAACACCCAGTGCTCCATGCAGAATGTGCCCTCC
>NW_028046071.1:0-431 GCF_054177405.1 Leptonychotes weddellii
TTTTTTTTAAAGATTTTATTTATTTATATGACAGAGAGAGACAGCAAGAACAGGAACACAAGCAGGGGGAGTGGGAGAGGGAGAAGCAGGCTTCCCGCTGAGCAGGGAGCCCGATGTGGGACTCGATCCCAGGACCCTGGGATCATGACCTGAGCCGAAGGCAGATGCTTAACGACTGAGCCACCAGGATCTAAGTTTTTTAAAAAAATCATTGGGCTCCTTTGAGGAGTATGGATTATGGGAGATGAGATCAAAGCAGGGACACCAGTAAGAAAGCTAACGGAGCTCTCCCTCCAAGAAAGAGCTGTATTTGGTGAGGGGGGGATGATGGCGATTGCAGAATATTTTAAGAATTAGAAGGGAAAGGACTTGGTAATGGGTTGGAATGGTAAAAAGCTGAGAGGAAAAGAGGAATCAAAGATGACCCCCAG
>NW_028046073.1:0-431 GCF_054177405.1 Leptonychotes weddellii
CTATATTATGATGACAAGATGGCCCTGTTTTAGCATCTAGCTGTCACTGTAGATAGTAGAGAGGAGAGAAAGCAAGAATTTCTTGATGACGCATCGAGTCACTGTCTTCCAACTTCTGATAGATACAAATATCCTTATTATTTAATCCAAGGTAAACTAGATTTTTTGTTATTTGTAACTGGTATGACACTGCAGATACAAAACTTGGTACAAGGATTTGGGATGCTGAAATATTAAATCTGCTGAGTGAAGAAAGCAGGAGGATGAGTCTCTGAAAGGATATTCTAGTACGCAATTTAAGGGAGCATGACTTTTATAGAATAATATGTAAAAGGTGCCCCTGGATTTGTGTACTGAGGTGAACATCTTAACTTCTGTTTATTGTATCAGCAAAACCATTGCTTTTAAAACTAGTTAGCATTAGTTAGTAA
>NW_028046074.1:0-431 GCF_054177405.1 Leptonychotes weddellii
GTCAAATAAATAAATAAAATATTTTAAAAAATAAAAGGCCCAAATCAAACTTCTAGAGATTAAAAAAAAAGTCTGAAATAAAAATATATTGGATAAAATTTAAAATGAAGCCTCATACTATTGTTATTAGAATTAAGGTAACAAATTTAAAATGCTTAGCATCATGGGCACCTGGGTGGCTCAGTCGTTAAGCGTCTGCCTTCGGCTCAGGTCATGGTCCCAGGGTCCTGGGATCGAGTCCCACATCGGGCTCCCTGCTCCACGGGAAGCCTGCTTCTCCCTCTCCCACTCCCCCTGCTTCTGTTCCTGCTCTCGCTCTCTCTCTGTCAAATAAATAAATAAAATCTTTAAAATAATAAAAAATAAATAAATAAATAAATAAATAAAATGCTTAGCATCATGCCTGGCCCTTCATTTGTGTCGATAATTGA
>NW_028046075.1:0-431 GCF_054177405.1 Leptonychotes weddellii
AATTTGTCCATTTCTTCTAGGTTGTTCAGTTTGTTGGCATATAATCTTTCACAGTATTCTCTTACAGTCCTTTGTATTTCTATGGTGTCAGTTGTTACTTCTCTTTTATTTCTGATTTTATTTATTTGGATCCTTTCCCTTTTTCTTAATGAGCCTGGCTAAGGGTTTTTCAGTTTTGTTTATCTTTTTTAAAAACTAAGTCTTGCTCTGTGGTTCTATCACTTGCCAGAAGCGGCTGACGGAGGCCCCTCCCCCGCCGTCTATCCTCCCGAATATCGCCTCGGATTCACTTCTCCGCACGTCCTACCTTCCAGAAAGTGGTCGCTTTTCTGTTCAGAGAGTTGTTGCTATTCCTTTCTTCGATCTCCTGTTGAGTTTGTAGGTGTTCAGAATGGTTTGATCCCTATCCAGCTGAATTCCTGAGAGGAGAC
>NW_028046076.1:0-431 GCF_054177405.1 Leptonychotes weddellii
AATTAAGTCATAAGTTAAAACTATTCTGTTATGGTAGAGTCTACAATATATGTGACAAGTGCTGATTATCTGGAGATTGTTCTGTACATGTATTTTAGTGTAATATGTTATGAATGATTTTTAATACTTTTACTAGCTGAAAACCATCTGTGAGTTTATTAAATGAACTGAAACAAGATCTGAAGGATTATAATTTGTCACTGAACAACATTTGTATCTGTCAACATTGAAGCTATTGTGAATGGTGAGAACAAAGGACTCCAAGTTTCAAAACATTAGTAAGCAACTTCAACTTTTAATCATGACAGAAAAGTGGTACAACATCTACTAGTACTACTTCATCTAGACAAAATTTAGGAAACAAGTATTTCAAGATGTTGAATATCTGGCAGTACAGAGCTATGGTCCTTGAGAGAAGGAAAACAACAAAA
>NW_028046077.1:0-431 GCF_054177405.1 Leptonychotes weddellii
CCTGGGGTCCTGTTATTATCCCCACAGAATAGCAAGCAAGGAGATTGCCTATACATGAGCTACTGTGGTAGTTTTTCTGAAGTTTCCCTCAAGTTGTCTAGCTTAGGTAAACAACAAATATTTAAAGACAACCAGAGTTAGAATTTAACGTCCGCAAAGGTGGGTTATTGAAACATAATTTTTCTCTCTAAAATAACCCTCGTTTCCAGAGATAGCCGAATCAGGAGTCATTTATTTGAAAAACAAGTGCAGTTTTAACAAACTTGGCCAAATTATTTGCATAAGCTCAGCAAGAATAGTGATTGATCATGCAGATCTTTTAGAATCTGCTTTGCTGGAACTTTCTAAGGAATCTCTAGGTTGAACTTCGAGTAGTCTCTCCAGGCCAGAAGCCAAGCCAAGGGCTTGCCATCAGACATGCCTGCAATACC
>NW_028046078.1:0-431 GCF_054177405.1 Leptonychotes weddellii
AATTAAGTCATAAGTTAAAACTATTCTGTTATGGTAGAGTCTACAATATATGTGACAAGTGCTGATTATCTGGAGATTGTTCTGTACATGTATTTTAGTGTAATATGTTATGAATGATTTTTAATACTTTTACTAACTGAAAACCATCTGTGAGTTTATTAAATGAACTGAAACAAGATCTGAAGGATTATAATTTGTCACTGAACAACATTTGTATCTGTCAACATTGAAGCTATTGTGAATGGTGAGAACAAAGGACTCCAAGTTTCAAAACATTAGTAAGCAACTTCAACTTTTAATCATGACAGAAAAGTGGTACAACATCTACTAGTACTACTTCATCTAAACAAAATTTAGGAAACAAGTATTTCAAGATGTTGAATATCTGGCAGTACAGAGCTATGGTCCTTGAGAGAAGGAAAACAACAAAA
>NW_028046079.1:0-431 GCF_054177405.1 Leptonychotes weddellii
TTTTTTTTTTTAAAGATTTTATTTATTTATTTGAGAGAGAGAGAATGAGAGACAGAGAGCATGAGAGGGAGGAGGGTCAGAGGGAGAAGCAGACTCCCTGCCGAGCAGGGAGCCCGACGCGGGACTCGATCCCGGGACTCCAGGATCATGACCTGAGCCGAAGGCAGTCGCTTAACCAACTGAGCCACCCAGGCGCCCTGTATCACATCTTTTTTATCCATTCATCTATCAATGGACATTTGGATTGTTTCCATATCTTGGTTGTTGTAAATAATGCTGCAATAAACATAGGGGTGCATGTATCTTTTTGAATTAGTGTTTTCGTTTTCTTTGGGTAAGTACCCCAAAGTGGAATTATAGTAGTAGATAATATGGTATTTCTAGTTTTAATTTTTTGAGGAACATCCTTCCATGCTGTTTTTCACAGCAGC
>NW_028046080.1:0-430 GCF_054177405.1 Leptonychotes weddellii
CAACCAGAAGTCAGAGGAGCTCAGGGAGACTGAGGAGAGCAGGTAGAGGGGCGATGGCAGGAAACAGACGCCTTGTCCCACCCAGGGTGAGCACTGCTCGGACTCCCACTTGGGCGGCTGACCTCGACCTGGGGCCCTAGTGTTCCCGTGCCTGCCTTCCCCCGCCGGGCCATCGCCCCCCCAGACCCCAGCCCTCTCTCCTCTTGCCCTCCCCAACCCCCCCAGGAGCCCTCCTTGCGCTGGACCCTCCCCCCTCCAGTGCCCCCTGCCCCCCCACCTCCCCCATCGCCACGCCCCGCCACGCCGAGTCCCCTCCCTCCAGCACCGCCCTTCCCACTTCCCCAGTCCCCCAGCGCCGCGCCCCCTCCCTCCAGCGGCCCCCTGGGCCCCGGGGTTATTAATAACCGCGCCTCGCATTCTCAGCTGGCGG
>NW_028046081.1:0-17386 GCF_054177405.1 Leptonychotes weddellii
TCTTTCCACAGTTTGGCTATTGCGGACATTGCTGCTATGAACATTGGGGTGCATATGGCCCTTCTTTTCACTACATCTGTGTCTTTGGGGTAAATACCCAGTAGTGCAATTGCTGGGTCATAGGGTAGCTCTATTTTTAAATTTTTGAGGAACCTCCACACTGTTTTCCAAAGTGGCTGTACCAACTTGCATTCCCACCCACAGTGTAAGAGGGTGAAGATGGGAACTCTTAAGAAGTAATCGTGGTTACACGAGTTACTAACAGGGGGGCCTTACAAGAAGAGATGACAGAGAATGAGCTCTCTCTCTCCCTCTCTCCCTGTCCCCAGGCACCAAGGAAAGGTCATGTGAGGAGCTACCAAGAAGGCAGCTGTCTACAAGCCAGGAAGAGAGAATTCACTGGAAATCAAACTGTCTTGCACTTCTAGTCTCAAGATCTTGGAGAAGGTGACCATGGGGTTAGGCCTGCTCTGCCAGAGTCCACACAGGCTGGAGGAGACCAGGACAACCCTCTAGGCATGGGAAGAAGGCATAGAGACCTATTTTTTACCCGGTTTCTCTCCTGGACTCATCCGTGATGCAATCCATGTGATTGTCACAGGAAAGAATACAGAGTGATGAAGGAAAGAAGTATGTGGGGAAATTCGGCCTCAGGGGAATGAGAAGAGCAGGTACACCAGGTTCACCTCCGTGGGCGAGGCTTGCCCCTCAGAGAGAGAGCTCTCCTCAGCTCCCCACTGTGAGCCCAGCTCACATGGTCTCACCCCTGCTCTGCCATCCCCTCCCTACCAAACCTCACCCTCTGCCCACTTCCCTGTTTGAGAAATCTTACTGCCCCCCACAACCACATGGCTTTTACTGCCCCTTTCATTTCCCCATGAACACACCTTCAGGTTATTCTCCCCTGCCTGGCTCCCAGCATCAGCCCTGTCTCTGTTCTGTGTCTTCCACAGGCCCCCCATTCACAGCACCAAGGGCAGGATAAGCCCCACAGGGGCACCTGCAGAATGCACTTGCAGCTGGTCTCTTTCCCCCACCATGACATGTCTGATGGAGAGAACATGATGTTCTCTAATCTGGTTTCAACTTTAACTTTGTCTGACTTGGCCTGTGTTCACATTCATTTTTATTTACAGAGCCTTTTCTTTCTCTCTTTTCTGGGTCTCATTTCTCACTTTTCTATCTTGTGTAAACATTGTTCTCTGTTTACCCTTCATCTGAGCTCCCAGCACCTCCTCTCGTTATCACCTCTCCTGCTTATCTCCTCATCCATTCATTCAAAGACCTGCCACCACCTCAGCTAAAATATGAAAACTATGGCACTGCCTTATCATTTGACCCTTAGATTTCTGTGTGTAATTATATATGAACGGTACTATTTTTTTTTTTTGCCAAACAGAAGTCAGATATTTTTGTAAGAGCAAGGCTTTCATGATCAATTTTTACAGTCCCACACTCTCATGCAAAGACTGACTTTATATCATAAGATTTAGAGTCGAAATTTAAAAAATGCAAACTTTGTTTGCATCGATGACCCTCTTCTTATTGACCTGACCACTTCATTTTTCTTTAAAAAAAATCCCTTAATCCTTTGAAGCTTACAAGGAATTAAGTACATTGAACTGGGATTCTAATATCATTCTGCTTATGGTATTAATTTTACTAAAATATCATGCCAAACTAAGGCTAAGGATATCAATTTAAAGGATATTTTTGAAAGTACACATTCGACTTTTATTTTATTAAAAATTCAAATTAGCACTATCTTTAAAAAGATAGCGTATCTCTCTGCCTCGTGAACAGACTGGAAGGGGGCAGTTCAGGGCTGTGCCATTCTGTTGCATCAGGGATTTGGTGGCCAGCTTCCTCTTTTGTTCTGGGGGTTTTTGAATGTTTTGTTCTGCTTTGTTTTGTCCTGTTATGGTCTTTACCGCACTTGGTCCTCGTTCTGAAACTCACCCCATACTCCGAGGTGGTTGCTGGAGGTCCTTCCTTCAAGCCCACGGTCCAGCCAGCGGTCATGAGAAAGGAGGAGGCTGAGCACACCCACCTGCAGCTGCTTTGGTTCCATGTCCCTGAAGTTGTACGTCCATGGGTCAGACCACAGACACACAACCACACCACCTCACAGGGGGTTTAAGGAGGCAGCTTTGATTCAGCCCAGCTAATAAATGGGGCTTGATTTATTCTAGAGGAAGCAGAAAATAGATTCTGGAGACAAACAGTGGTCTCTGCCATGGAGCCCCATTTGACAATTCATCTGCCCACGGAGGCACATGGGTAGATGGTTGGTGAGCAGTTTCACGTGAACAAGGTAACCGGTAATAACACTGCTCAAAGCTCAGACACCATGGGTGCTTTTCTCAGGACACTTTGTACCTAAATTAGGGCTCGTACCTGTTCCTGCCTAAAGTCGCATCCAGCATTCTTGCTGAAGTAGTATTGGTCATGCACTGGGAACAAAATTAAGCCCGCAAGTGCCTCTGTCTTAGAGTAGCACCAAAACTTTACCTCAGGAGGAATCTCGGTACTCCCTGGGGATGCTGTCAGCCTGCAGGGAGCAATTCTGGGATTCAAGTGACAGTTTTTGAATACATCTCCAAAAGCTGTGAGAGATGTCCAGTTGCCAATCCCACCCACAACTCAACTGATGACTGGCTGCTGCTCTGCACGTAACAGATGATATAAAATTGTGGTACATGACATGTATGTTAGAGCGTGGAGTCTCAACATCACTGCTGCTCAAAACTCATGAAATCTGTTCAATATAGACAATATGCTCATTCCTACACAGAGTGCCAAATCAACCCTTGAGCTTGCCAGAAAGTGGGAGAGATGCATACCCGGCTCGATCCTGTTGTGTCGTATGGACTTACTTTCTCATTTTTCATGTAGGCTGATATAATCACTTTACTTTATTTAAGAGACTGAAGCAGGCCTAGGAAACTCATGAAACTGATGGAACAAATTTTCCTGAGAACGTTGTTCACAGCACTACATAGTTTCTTCCTTCTAAGAACTGATGGGAGAAATTTCTTTGTGGCCTGAGGACCAGGAAGAGCTGTACTTTTTCCAAATGACTTACCTGACTGTATCTTTCTAGACCCTTCTAGACCCTGTCTCAGTCACCTCCGAGCCCTCTCATAATTTACAACCCACATACAGCCAACGTTTAGAGCATCGTGAAGCTTTTTAAAATTGACCCCATTCTTGGCTTCATCTTTCTTTACCAGCCATATATTCCCTTGGATTCTATTCCTGTATTATTATTGATAAACTTAGTCTTACATGCATGATTTTGTAAGTCATGTCAATGACAAGCTAACAAGTTACTGTGAACTTAAGCATGGGTTTGTAAGGCGCTTGATTTGGGGGGCTTCTAATGTTTTAGGAACAAGGACACGTAAGCTTTGTTTTAATCTGCACTGCCACCCAGAGGTAAAATACAGAAATTTATCCCAACCTGTAGCCTTTGGTGAGTATAAAAACCCTGACATTTTCAACCAGAGGGTTTTGATGTTGCACATATTTTGATTCTGTGCTTAGAAATGGAAATATTTTATACAATATTATATACTTTTATGGGGTTTTTTTTCCTAGTGTTTTATCCCTGGTGCAATCCATTAACCCAGTTCAGTCTTTTTATTCCATAGAACCTAATCTAAAAACATTTTCCGATATTAGTTTTGCTCTGTTGTGTTTTGAGTATAGAATCTTAAGTGCAGATGGTTGAACTAATCCTTCTCTTCCATCTGTGGCCCCCGGTCATCACTTGGTCTGAACAGACTTCCTCTGTAAACTCCCTCATGTTCACCCCCATTCCCTTCTGCTCCCCACATTCTCCTGTATTGATGTACTATCCTTCTGTTTCTATGTGTTCTTGGAAAATGTGGTGCTTTGATGTATACAATGTCAATTTCCACAAAAGGTATTATGCTGTATGCTCCATTTACTAACATATCTCACTGAGCACTGTTTCAAAGACCTTCCCATAGTGCTCTGTGTATATACATATTTTAATT
This sequence comes from Leptonychotes weddellii, assembly GCF_054177405.1. Classification (NCBI taxonomy): domain Eukaryota; kingdom Metazoa; phylum Chordata; class Mammalia; order Carnivora; family Phocidae; genus Leptonychotes; species Leptonychotes weddellii. Next base: position 4,023 of record NW_028046081.1, read on the forward strand.
TTAGAATTCCAAATACTTCCCTCAATTTTCCACCATTAATTTTATTCAGTTTATACTTGGTTGATAAGAAAGCCCTCATTTTGCAAAGTAAAATTCAACAGCCTTTATTTTTTAATTTTTTTTTCCAAAAAGTCCATCCACTTTATACATTTTGTGGTACCGAAGCGACAATATGCGAAATAGTGGAACAGTCTGTGTTGCCCCCACTCCTCCTGGACATGCCCATTCCTGTTCCCTAAGGGTGGAGAGCCCAGGACCCTTGACCAGCAGGACCTGACTTAGTTCCTGGCCCCTGTAACTGGAGCGGAGTTTGTGTATATGGAAGGTGGGTGAACAACCACCGTAGACCATTTTTCTCCAAGGCTCTGCAGTTTCCAATCTGGGAACTTAGTTTAAGAAATAATTCCCCACCAATGGGTCATAAAAATATTCTGCTTTGTTATATGCCACTAATTTTGTAGTGTTGTCTTTTGCATGTAAAACTTTATTCCATTGTCAATAAGTCTTTGCTCTACTCTTTCAAAAATGACTTAGATATTTGTAGTCATTTATTCTACTATATAATATAAAAAATAAGCTTACTATGTACCTTCAGAAATCCAACTGGAACTCTAATTAGGAATTTACGGAAGTTATAGAATAATTTAAAGAGAATTATAATTTTTTATAAATAACTCCATTTATGTAACTCCAATTAATTAGAGATACTTTTATGATCTTTAGTAGTTTTTATAATTTCTCTGTAGAATTCTTTCATATTCTTTCTTTAGCTAATTCTTAGCTATTTTATAGATTGTGTTGCTATTATAAATGATATCTAATTTTATCTTACTTGCTCTTTTTGCTAGTATTAAAAAGTGCTGTTGATTTTTTAATATTTATTTTGTGCCTAAAGAACTTGCTACATTTTTGGGCACCCGGGCAGTTCAGCCAGTTAAGCATCCAACTCTTGGTTTTGGCTCAGGTCATGATCTTAGGGTCCTGGGAATGAGCCCTGCATCGGGCTCCCTGCTCAGTGCAGCGTCTGCTTGTCTCTCTCCCTCCCTCTCCCCTCCTCCCCGCTTGCACTCTCTGTCTCTGTCTCTGTCTCTCTCTCTCTTAAATAAATAAATAATAAATAAATAAAATATTTTCTTAAAAAAAGAACTTGCTACATTTTTATGTTAGATCTAATTGTTTGCTTTTACTCCACTAGTTTCTAGGTAGAAATCATATTATCTTAAAAAAAAAAAGATACTTATTCTCTTGAAATCCTTACAATTTTTATTTACATGTTAAATTTTTTATCTAGATAAGTTCCTGAACTCTCTGATTACTCCCAATATTTAATTTTTTATTTTCTTATATATAATCATATGATCTGCATTAATAATAATATTTTCTTTAATTTCTATTTTCATGCCTCCTTATTTCCCTTGCCTTGCTGGATTGAGAAGGGCTTGTAGTATTCTACAGAGGCATGAGGATTCCAGTGGGTCAGCATCTTGTCCTTGATTCACTGGAATGTTTTTCAACCTTTAGAATCAAATATGTGTCATACAGGCTGTTTGCAGCTATGTTTCCCTCTATTCTGGGTTGGCAGGTTTTATCAGAGGTGACATTTAAATACATCAAATGCCTTTTTCTGTACCTCTGGAGATGATTATATGCCTTTATTTTCTTAATCTGTTAAAGTGATACTATTAAGAGATTTTTAATGGTAAACAGTCCTTGCATTCTATGGATAATCCCACTTCATCTGGTTCTGGTTTCTGTTTGCAAATATTGAGTCTATATACCTAATTTCCCTGTAAGTATGCATAAATGAGGTGAGCAGATAGTCACTATTTTAATAATTGTTTTATTTTTTTTCTGGAAAAAGCCTTGCTGGCTTTGGTGTCATGACAATTTTGCATTGGACAATTAGTTGGGATTCTTTCCTATCCTTTTCTCTGCCTGGAACAAAGTATCTGGAGTGTAATTACCTGCTGCACCTCTAGTTTGTACCTAGGACCCTGCGCAACTAGCAGGAACTCTGACCCTCCCTCCTATTCCTTAGCAAGCATGGTACATTCAGACTTTCTCCCTCTTCTAGGATTTTTTAAGATAAACTTTTATCTATAACAAGTGTGTTGATATAAATCATAACATGTTCTTATTCAAACTATATGCCATTCCTGTAACATGTGCACTTTCTCATATTTATTACTCTTTCGATCAGTTCTGAGAGAAGTGTTATATTTTTATTAATTTTCTCAAAAGGCCATCTTTGGTGTAGTCAGTCACTTTTATCCTTTTGTTTGTTTGTTTGTTTTGCTCTTTCTTTTTACCTTTTAGTGCTTTTAATGAATTTTTTACCTTCTAGATTTTTACTGACTTTGTCTTTTTTCTAGCTTCTTAATTATAATCTTAACTCGTATGTTTTTAGTCCGTCTTGCTTACAAATAAATGCTTTTGAAGCTGTAAATTCTCCCAATACTTGTCACTTCACAATCATTTTGATCCAGAAAAAGAGAATAAGTACTCAACAATGTAAAAGCATTACCTGTCAATAAGACTGCGAAAACCAGTCCTTAGTGACCACTGTCTAATAGCCTGGAATATTTAAAACTGAACAAATGCAGAAACAGACGGGTGTGAGGCCAGATACACACCTTGTTCATGGTCCCTTAAGGTCTGCATCCCATTAAAAATACTGAAGAACTCAAGTTACAAGTCACCACAGAAAAGGGGACAAAGCATAAGCAAATTATTTCTGAAATGTAGAGACCATAGCAATGATCAAATTCACCAATGCGTGTACCTAGCCCCAAACTAAAGTCACACAGAAAGTGGATTTCACCGCAAGAAAGGCTAATACTAATTGTGCTGATACATGCCCTAGGTTGGCTTCTCCTTCCTTCTTGCTAATGAGGAAGCATGCATTTGTGTGCAGACGTGTCCAGCCCTCATTTGAGAAGAAATGTCCTTTCCCTTCTTTTTCTCTGCAGTACTCATCCTTGCTCTCAAGTTCATTTTTAATCTCTCTAGAACAGAGAAATTCCCTGGACACTTGCAACTTGCTCTGAACTTGGCCAAGTAAACTCCCTCTCATGTGAGAATAAGAAAATGATTTTTTTAAGGTGACCACAAACAATTAAAATAATTAAAACTTAAAGGATTCATAATGAAATTATTACAAATAGTAAGCGTAAAGATTCATAAATGTGATCACGTAATGATGAGTTAACTCTTGTCTCATGTACAAAGCTGACTGTAGCCATCTAGTCACATGTCTGGATGTCCTAAAAAAAAAAAAATGGCTTAAGGAGGGCACGTACTGCATGGAGCACTGGGTGTTATACGAAAACAATGGATCGTGGATCACCACATCAAAAACTAATGATGTATGGTATGGTGACTAACATAACATAATAAAAAAAAAAATAATAATAATAATAATAATAATAATAATGGCTCTTACATGCCATTAACAAGTTTAGAACAAAGTCAGGATCTAATGAATAAATTAGGAAAACATCACATACTAACTAACTTAACATACTTTTACTATTCAACCCAACCTCACATTTTAAAATATCTCACCTTTCAACTTGATCATATTACTTTTATGTCCAGCAGTCAAGAGAGTGATGCAGAGTGGGGGCACAATGCCCAGAACCTGCCACGTCTGCAGAGCGGGAGTGGCCACCATCACTCTCTCACCTGCTCCCTGTCAGCCCATGGATTCAGACAAGACTGCCCCTCCTTCCAACTGCCAGATCCAGAAAGTTCTCGTTTCTCCTTTCTCCTATATCCAATCACCTGGCCTCTAGACTATAGTCTAGAACCTTCCATGAGGAGGTTCTCCCAGTGGACACTTCCATCCCTTAAATGCGAGCCCACTGTGGCTGAGGTAGAGCCTCTGTTTAGGAAACCAACAGGAATGCTTGCAGGGAGAGAGGAAAGCTCTGTCCACACCCCATGTGGACGTTCATGAGCCCCACCATAGGGAAGGGAAGAAACAGTTTTCAGAGATTTTGTAGAGAATAACTTGGCAAAGACAAAAAAGCTGGGACGGAAAACCTACAAAGATTTCTGAAGTTAGCCTCTGGGTGATTAAATGCAAACATCAAAAAAGGAACAAGCTTGGAGGAAGAGATTATTCATTGCATCTTAAATATCTGGACACAGAGCTGCCTCTCATACACAGTGGTACCACTCACAGAGAATATATTTACCATAAAAATAGGAAAAGCTGAATACGTGATGAAATGAAAGAATGAATGGACATATTGTATCAGGAAGAAATCTACAGAAAATTTCTTGCACGTTGAATATTTAACTGTCATTACCACAACACTTCCCGATTTATCATGTGCTGGTGCAGCTTGTCCTTTGGTCTCTACGAAAACCCTGGAGGATGAATTTCTGCCAGTCACTAATCAGCAGCAGACCCAGCACCTCAATTCCTGACCAGTGGTTTGTTAGAAATCCATGAAAACATCCATGACAGGGATTGATCCAGATGGCAGTGTTAACACGCAAGACAGGGTAAGAGTGTCACAAGATGAGGACACATGAAGAAAAAAGCAAACAGACAAGAAAGGAATAGAGGAATATTTTCAAGAATCCAGGGAAAGAAAGAGGGAAGTGAGGAGGAACGTTGCAAGGAAGAGAGACATTAGCCCAGTGTCCCCCTGAGGCCATGTCCACGTCCATCAGAGGGGAGCTTCCAGTCACTAAGGATAGAAGTCCACCACGTAGAGCTTAAACCATGTGGGGAATGTACTGGCTGATGGAACTGGGGAGCCCAGAGTGATTGGGGCTCCAGCACCTTCCGTGCATCTGTGTGTCTGCCTTCACTTTTTTGATGCCTTGGTTTTGTTACTGCTGCTGTTCTCGGCATCACTGGAGTATGATGACAAATGAACATTGGACCTATAGATAGTGTGCAGCCTTCCAGGCTCCCAGGGAGGAAGGCTGGGGGGCACCACAGGCCATGTGGACCCTCGAGGGCTCTAACAGGTGCAGCCAAGCCTGTGACGTAACATGAACAAAAGTCCTTCTGAGGAAAGTCTTCCGACAACTTCTCAGAGAGGACGGCCTGAAGAACCATGGGAGTCTGGTGCACATGGAGCATGCATGGAACTGCACCTGAATGCTCATGTCCTTACCTGCAGTGCCTTCAGGGAGGGCATGTAGCATTTCAGAAGGAAAATGCAGAATTGGTCAAGAAACTTGATTTGAAGCAAATCATGAAAATTAATATTTTAGGTAGCATTCATCTCATGTTGGAATACTTTAATTGAGATTTTCTTTTAAAAACATAAAATGAAGTAACCATTAGAAGTTTGGTGTATGTGTACATGGTGACATGATGCCCACAACCAGGCCAGTTAACTCGGCCACCACCTCACATCCAGAACTCCTCTTTTTCTTTTCTTTTGTTTTTCTTTCTTCCGGAGGCGAGAACACTTGGGATCTACCCTCTTGGCAAATTTCATGTATACAATTTCTCTGCCTTCTTGCATGCAGGCTTCATCCTCAGCTTGCTTCTCTGATGCTGAAAATTGATTGTACTTATTTCAGGCTTCACACCCTGACCTTATCATCCAGAACAAGAGAACGCATCTCTTTTCCCTCCATCCTCCATAAGAATCAGGCTGTGTGGGACCTGTGCCACCTGGAGCAGGTTCCTGGCCCTGAACCATCACTCTGGGTGATGCAAATGGCATCTGTCTGATGATTGGCCTCACCTGCCGGTTACCTGCCCATCCTTCAACATGTCACATTGACAAGGATGCTTTCTCCTGATGGCCTCAGGCTGATCAGAGCCCAAGGCTACACATGAGGACAGAGTCAACCATCCAAAATCCACATGGTGGCCATGAGAGGGTGACAAGGTGGACTGGAAGTTAGAGAAACAGCCAAGCAGTCTGATTCAGGTGGGGATATTGCAGAAGTCCCCATGATTTGCTCTCCCCATTCCCATATTTTCACCTTTGCCACCTCTCCCATCTCAACGTTATTTTCCAGAAGCGTCCACACGTGTAGGGCTGGGGCCTGCACATGGCCCCTCTGGACATTTTTCAGTCTTGGGCCCCACTCTCAGCCCTAAAAAAAGAAAAATAGAACTAAATCCCTGTCCCCTAGTTCAACCCACATAAGTTGCTGACTAACAAACTGGTTAGAAAGAACAATGAAAACCACAATCAAACCAGGAAGTAAAATTTTCAAGCTCTGAAGACAGGGAAGACCTTTTCCTCCCCACGACTTGACACTCAGAATGTCCCTGCTGCATGGTCAGTGTTTGAGAATGGTTTGTTGAGTTAATTAATGAAACTAGAGTAACTGAGGTCTAGCTATGGATGTCTCCACTCGCGCTGCCACGGGGGTCATCAGTCACAGAAGGTCCATCTTCACTCTTCTCGGAGTCTGTCTGTACCGACTGGCCTACCTGCTGACATTGATTTGTAACCCCCAGACACAGGCCCTCACCGCTATTCATGGACACGTAGAGTGCAACCACTATAGGTGTCCCAAGCCAAGGTTGAACCAAGTGCCCCTCTGCCTTCCTGTGTTAATTCCCACACTGTAAACATGTGTCCTATTCATGGTCCATTTGGTGCCATATTTTCTGCACTTCCGTGGTCTTCTAGGTGATTTCAGTGTTTAAAATGGCCCTGAAGCCCAGAGCTGCAGGGTTAACTGGTGTCCTAAGCAGAAGAAGGTGGGATGGGCCTCATGACAAAACACCTGTGTAGGTGAGGCCCACTCAGGCTCCTGCTGCAGAGCTGTGGGCACTGAGTTCAGTGGTAATGAGTCAACAGTGCAGGAAATCCAGGAAAGGAACAGGACATTCATGACAGCAATGTGGAGCCACACCATAAAGTGCTAAAGTAACATCTAGGAGGCTCTGATGACCGCATGATGACTCCAAGAAAAAGGGGGAAAGGAGCTTTGTTCTTGGATTCATGAGATGATGACTGTTTCCTAGTCTGTAAAACCATCTTGGGCAGCACAGCTGTGGGGCTGAAAGCCAAAGACCCTGGCAATCACAGTACCCGAGCTGGGAAATGTTGCACACTTCCGAGCTGGTGTTTAAGTGTGGGGAAGTACTCCGTACAATAAATTATTTACAAATACGTATTAAAGAAGCTATCTTTATTTTTAATATTTTATTTATTTATTTGAGAGAGAGGGAGAAAGAGAGAGACAGAGCACAAACAGGGGGAGGGGCAGAGGGAGAGGGAAAAGCTGAGCAGGGAGCTGGACTACAGCTCGATCCCAGGACCCTGGGATCATGACCTGAGCCAAAGGCAGACACTTAAACAACTGAGCCACCCATGCATCCCAAGAAGCTGTCTTTAAACAGGAACACACGTGAAACAAGGCTGGGTAGTCATCAGGTGGCAAGTGTTGTGAACAGAGGCTCCCAGAATCTGTACCCCGCACCTCCCCCAGGGACAGTGGCTCACTGTCCCTGACTCCATGTCCTCGGGATGGCAACACAGCAGCCAAGAATGCCAGGAGGCACTGTATGCATGGTGCTTGCTGGATCCCCACTCATTCTTGACCAAAACACTCCTGTTCTGGGGCTCCTGGGTGGCTCAGTTGGTTAAGCGGCTGCCTTCGGCTCAGGTCATGATCCTGGAGTCCCTGGATCGAGTCCCTGGATCGAGTCCCGCATCGAGTCCCGCATCGAGTCCCGCATCGAGTCCCGCATCGGGCTCCCTGCTCGGCAGGGAGTCTGCTTCTCCCTCTGACCCTCCCCCCTCTCATGTACTCTCTCTCATTCTCACTCTCTCAAATAAATAAATAAATCTTTAAAAAAAAAAAAAAAAAACACTCCTGTTCTTTTTCCTGGAGTGTCTCTTTTCCCTTCAGGGACACACAGGCACTGCTACCTCTCAGGTATCACATTTATGCACCTGTGAATCTCCCTGCTGATTTTGGTAAAATGCAAATTGTGATTCAGGAAGTCAGCTGAGGACAAGACCTTATATTTTTAAAAAGTCCCAGGGTGACAGTTCTGCTGCTTCTCTAAGTCCAACAAACATCAAGAAGGCTGAATCCTGCCTTTCTATTTAATTCAGAATACTTGGAGCAACAGATCCATCCAATAGGTTTGTGTAGTTAAATAATACAAATCGGGGTGCCTGGGTGGCTCAGCCGTTAAACGTCTGCCTTCGGCTCGGGTCATGGTCCCAGGGTCCTGGGATCGAGCCCCGCATCGGGCTCCCTGCTCCGCGGGAGGCCTGCTTCTCCCTCTCCCACTCCCCCTGCTTGTGTTCCCTCTCTCGCTGTCTCTCTCTGTCAAAAAAAAAAAAAAAAATCTTTAAATAATACAAATCTTCACCAAAAAAACTTGTTTCTACTTAGAGGCCTGGAGATGTCAACAGGAACAGGGAAACTGTGAACTCCCTTGGCTAGGTGGCAAGACTTTTAATAAGAGGAGCATCAAACATCTCAACTGCTACAAACATGTCAGGAAGAAAAAGAAGAAAAACCTCTGTATTTAGCATAAATTCAACACAGATTTTTATTGAGGACATTTTCCATGCAGGTGAGACACCTTTCCAAGTATACAAATATTAAGAAAACATGGACTTTTCTCTCAAGAATCCTAAGAATTAGAAGGGATAAGGGTCCTGACTGGGGAAAACAAGCACCAGGGGTCAGGAATAGAATTGTCAAAGTGTCCGAAAAGGTGGTGGAAATTCTCACCAGACAGACTGCTCCCACTTCTGAATGAAGGAGGGCTCACTGGAGGAAGTGGCATCTGATGCCTGTGACCCATGGAGGTGCTGGGACATCATTTTGCACCAAGTTAAATTTTGACACTTAAGTTCCAGAACCAAGTCAGAACAACAAATCACCCTAAATTACACGGAGCTTATATTGACAACTGATCACTAAGCAAAAACGAAAGACAAAATTACACACACAGAGTTGCAAGGACGTCACCATTGAGCGGGGTTTAGGTAAGCACTGGAGCCTGGGCTGCTGGGATCTCACTCCACAGGGAAGCCGGTGCACTGAGGTCTCCAGTGTGTTTTCCTGGGAGGAACAGAGGAGGAGTCACTCTGCAGCAAGTAGAGGTGAGGACTGCAGGAGGGAAGAGCAGTAGGAGTAGGAGGGCTGAGGACAGACTGAAAGGTAGGGAGACACACGGGAAAGAGGAGGAAGGTGGCTCCAGAGACTCACCAGCGCTTCCAGAGCCACAACGCCAGACCTGCCAGAAGCACCAGGGACGCTGTCACCGCGAGGAAGACCAAGCCCACGGAGTGGGGCTGCCCTGTGGGTTCGGTGCACAGAAGGTATCACTTCCCATCTACCCGGGGTTGAACTGCACCTCCCTGTCCTCCTCGCTCTTGTCAACCTCTGCCTCACCAACCGCCCTTCCTCTTTTCACTTCTCCCATCCCTCCTCAGAGATGGACCCTTCATCCAGCCCAATGCATCCTCCCATATTTTCAAGACTTCACTCTCAGCTCTTCCATTTCTTGGATTACCAAGTTTTTTAGTCACTTTTGGTCTAGCCACCCAAATTTTTCATCTGGCTATCCTGCTTTGCTGGAGGACCACTACCCTCTTTCCCAGCTGGACCCCAGTCTTTCTCACCCCAGTAGAGGACCATGTCCTGGCCTCCTAGACTGCTGTGTCTCACTCGGCACGACAGGCCACCTGCCTCACTGGCTTTCACATCCAAGGACGTCTGAAGATACCATGTCCCATCAGCTTGGGGCAGGAGATCACCTCGCTGTGTGCCCTGTTGCTCCTGCTCACCCCGCATCCACATCACCCACACAGGCTTTGGGTAGAAGCCAGAGACGTGGCACACCAGCAGCAGACGGCCAGGACCAGGACTGGGGCCACTGGAGAGCCAGGCCTCTGGCCTCACTGCAGAGACAGGACAGGAATTCACAGACTGAGAGGGTAGATATTCACATCACTTTAGATAGGTGTCTTTCTACCTCTAGACCCATCACCATCATCCCCTCTGCCTCTTGACTCCTTCTTACCATGAATTTGAAAGAATAGTACAAATTTATGAGTGCAGAGTAGACAATTCATGGAGGGAGGGAGTGGGACTTACTTTGTCGCTGGAGATATGCCTTCCCTGCATCAAGAAGACCCAACAGGAACCGGGGGCAGTAGTCGCTGAGGAGTTTCTGTACTATTTCACTGAAAATGTACTGATTGAATACTGTGCAGACCTGCTGAGCCCTACTTCCTCCCTTTGGAGATGGCCACCATGATGTGTTCTGGAAACTCATGAGATCTGATCCTTGATAAGCAATCCGCAAGAAGCCTACTGATGCTTCTCCAAAGTGGGAATCACAGCCTAACACCAGCTGTACCTGGAAGGGATCTGGGGAAGAGAGACTGTGAGTTACAATACAGAGGGAGTGAAGGAGATGAAATGAGGTGAGTGCAAGCCAAGGATGCTGGATGTAGAAGGGTAAATTTGGGAATTGGAGGCAATGGAGCAAAGTCTGACCTGAGGGGAGGTTCAGACAAAGGGGAAGAGGTGGTTGCAGCAGGCAGAGGCAAAGGTGAATGATTGAGGAGGGAGCGAATGTTGGAAGAGAGACATGGAGGGTTTGGGCAGAGAATAGGGAATGACTCAGCAGGAGAGCTGGGGTAAAAACAATCTAGGGTGAAGGGAGTGCAATGGGGTACAAGGAACAAATAGACATCGCTGCTGGGATTGAATGGGGAGAAAGCACAGTTCAAAGTCAGTCACAAGTGAGGGAGCAAGGGTGCCTTGTTGGAGGCCAGAGAAAGGGGTGGTCATGGGAGACACTAGTGGGAGACAGGAGAGCAGAGCCTGTGGTCAATGAGAGGAGGGGGAAGCTAAAGAAAATGTGAAGCTTTTCAAGAATCACAGTCTGGTTTCTACCCCCTGCCCAGATGGGTGTGATTCAATTTTCAGATAGAGAGAGGTGAGGTCCAGAAGACAGTGCAGTTCATTTCCTAGAGAAAGAAGGAACTCAAGGAGATACACACATACCTGACACCTCCATCCTACCCCTGAAATGAATTGAACTCACATTCAAGCTGCCATTCACTGACATGGTTATGATATATTGAAGGATCACTAATGGAGTATGTGTAGAATAACTCTTCTACTTCCAACAGCTCCTTGTTGCTGAAGTTGCCTTTAGACCAAGGCTGCAGATAAATGAAAGCCCCAGTCTTATTGTCCCAGCCATGAGTCTGCAGCTCATCCAACCAAGCTGAGCCTTGGTTTTGTGTCCAGGAAGAGTTGTAAAAAGATGTGGTCAGGAGGATTCGGAAGGAGACTGGCTCCTGGAAGGCTGTGGAAAAAGGACAGATAAACATTGAATGTGGAGAGCATTGGGAAGGAGAGAGATTGGAGAAGAAGGTGAGAGGGTGGGGAACCAAAATCTGGAGGCCAGAGAAGCCATAGTTGTCTCAGGAGACAGTTGCTGCTCCAGATCACCGAGCTTCATATCCAACCTTCAGAAGAGCACAGGGCCCTGGGGTCAGGGATGCTCAGGAAGGAACCAGGCTGACACTGTCCCTCCACAGTTATGCACTGGGGAACTCAGACCATGAATGCACACACACGGAGACACAAATACACACATACAGACACACACAGAGATGTACACATATACACACACATATGCACATGTACAAACAGACACGCAGACACACACCCACACACATACACACACGCACGTGCACAGAGATGCACAAGGCATCTATACACACGTACATATTACACATATTCAAATGCACACAAGCACATGTACACACATCACAAATGCACAGACTTACACAAACACACACAGACTGGCAGAAACACACAGACACATAAAGAGATGTACACACACACACACAACACACTGTGCACCCACTGGGCAGGGCCAGAGTTCTCACCATCTTCACTGTCACCGCCTGGCAGGAGAACCACCAGCAACACAAGTTGCAGGAACAGCATTGTATTTGCAGATGTTCTTTCTGTCTCTTACAAAGTTGGTCTTTGACCTATTTTCTAACAAACCTACCCCACACACAGCCCCTCTCTTCTGACTTCCTTCTCCACACACCAGCCTTCCCTGAGTCTCTGCGACAATGCAAATGTTTCCTCCCTGAACCCTGGACACTTACTCAGACTCTCACTTCCCCTCTTGGTCCGATTCTCCTCTCTGACTTACAGTTTCTTCCTGTCACCAGCTTCCATCCCGCTCCACATCCCCTAGTTTAGATGCTACATAACGAGTCCTGTGTAGCATGGAAACTGACCCTACCTCTCCTACGTTTTCTTCTCATCCAGACAGTAACCCATGAAAACACAAGGATCCCCAGCACCCAGCCCTGGAACCTGCTTTCACTCTATCCCTCCTGCCCTTGTGACACTCCCCATGTATTTCCTTCCCCATCTCACTCACACCCCAGCTCCTTCACATATCTGACTTCTCACTGTTTATGTTAAAAAACAAAATCAACAAGGTAAATTTGAAGATCTAATTGGTTTTATTAAGTGATTCAAGAATCAGACAGCATCCCATCTGGCAGGTAGAGGGGAGCTCTAAAGACGGTTGCAAATGGGAAGATTTCGTAGCAAGGAAGTTGGCAAAGAAGAGAAAGGAGTGTTTCAGGGAAGGTCACCTTCCCTTAATTAGGAGAGCAGGGGTCTTACCATGCAGATGATCTCCCCTCCTTGGGGGTGGAGAGGGTCCATGTGACAGAGTACCTCACTGGTGCTGACCAGAGAATTTCTAACTGACTGGTGAACATTTCAGGGAGAGGTTAGGGATTAAGTAAAGTTTAGGGACTTGATCTGGCCCAAGGTGCCATTTTGGGCCCAACGTTTTCTTTTTAACAGTTGCTCTATTTGCTTGTCCAGATTCCCCCACGATTGCCTGTGTAAAAGTATCAGCAACCACCAGTTCACCATTACTCTTAGGGGAAAACAAGTAGCCATCACAGAAACCACAGGACACTGAAACATCTGAAGAATACCCCCTCCATCTGACTTGCATTAACGTAGATTCACTCACCAAACAGTCACTTAGCACCTGCCTGGATCCAAGCACCATGCTACACTCATGAAAATACAGTATTCACAGTGCAATCACTTCATTAAAGAGGTTTTAGAAAAGAAAAACACATAAACCAAAAACTATAAATTTCGGTGTTCTGAATTTATTTTAAGATTCAGGATAGTTAGGGCGCCTGGGTGGCTCAGTTGGTTAGGCGACTGCCTTCGGCTCAGGTCATGATCCTGGAGTCCCGGGATCGAGTCCCGCATCGGGCTCCCTGCTCGGCAGGGAGTCTGCTTCTCCCTCTGACCCTCCTCCCTCTCATGCTCTCTGTCTCTCATTCTCTCTGTCTCAAATAAATAAATAAAATCTTTAAAAAAAAAAA